>NC_092212.1:73168508-73178570 GCF_043381705.1 Parasteatoda tepidariorum
CTATCAGTAAAAACTTTCTAAATTATATATATATGAAAAGATAAAGTGGACGTAAAGATTGCAGTAATAACACTTGTAAACGAATTTGTAGGAATAGAACCAACTTTGCATTCTAAATTTTAAAATAAAGCTAAACTTATTTGCAATAATTTTCATATTAACTCATTTGAATAATCATCTTTAGCTCAATTTAGATTTTAGATTTACTTCAACTTTTGATTTTTATTTTATGTTGATTACTTAAATTCACTCAAACTAAAAAAAAAGTGATAGTAATGAAAGAAATAAGGAATCTCGTGTTTCAAATGCTGCGAAATTTTTTTTGGCAGATTTAGTTTTCTTAGTTTCAAAATTCCTCGTAAACTAAGTTTTTTTCAGATAACATTGCTCGTGTTTTGCTGTGATAAAAATATGATTTATGTTATAAGTTTCTTAACTGCCTTTCGATAAAAACTAAATCACAATCAATCATCTTTTTACTGTAGACAATCCTAAACTAAATGTTGTCAACTACAGATTAGAGTAAGCCTTTGGCGATTTAGGGATGTTGCCATCATTTTTCTGGATATCAGTAAATTTTAATTTTTAGATTGTTGAGAATAATAAAGGAATAACTGTGTTAAAAAAGTAAATATTATTGTATGTTACAATCGTCATGATTCGTTTTTAAGGAATTCACAATGATAATTTTATCACAGCATTTAATTAAATACTTACTATTATTCATAGTTTTGCTTAGGATGCAATTATTTACATATTTTTTAATTATTTGCACATTTTGTTTGTTTTACGCATTCATGTTTGGAATGTTATCAAAGTAAAACCAAATATCGAAATATGAAAACTAAATCATATCTTTAACTGTATTAGTAGCATATAATTGTAAGAAAAATTTATTCATAAAGTTTATTTCTTTTTAATTAAAAAAACATTTTTCTTTATTTGTACCCATATAAAAGTACAAATGCCTTAAAATATAATCAGCGTACATACGTTGTTTGGAACTTCAACAATCCCTAATGTAATGTAATGTAGTAAACTGTAGGAAATTTCTCAAAAAAAGGTTAAATAACAATTTATTTAATTGTTATTTTACTATATTTAAACGAAACTGTCAAATAATGTTAAATAAGATTATATTCGAACTGTTAAATGTGAAAGAAATCGTTTATTAACTGCTTTTACTTAACATGGTTAAACAACCAGAATATTACTGCACCAACCTGACCCATCTATTGAAGCCACTTAGTTTGCTTCAGCTTTGTACATATTATAGCCGAAGGGGCTACAATAAGAAAACCACGAAAACCTTCCAAGGTTAGACTGACAGCAAAGGAATATCTTTGTGGTGTCCCTTTAATGTTAGTTCAAATAATCCAGCGCTAGCCAGTATAGGACTAATTCTCGTCCAAGAAAAAGTAGTAAATAGATATGAATAATTATTAACCCCTTAACTTGTGCTCTCGAGTTAATTCGACCGCGCTAAACAAGCCAAACTGTGTACACACACGAGATAATTCAAGCGGAGTTGTATTTTATGCTGCTATAATTTTTCACACATGCCGACCAGGTGGCCGAGTGGTTAGTGTGCCTGACTGCGGAGCCGATGGTTGCGGGTTCGAATCCCACTCAGGGCATGGATGTTTCCTTNGTCTTCGGCCGGCGAGGATCGAACCCACGACCTCTTAGATATGGGCCCAGCGCCCTACCGACCAGGCTATCCCGGCCCTTCTCGAGTTAATTCGACCGCGCTAAACAAGCCAAACTGTGTACACACGAGATAATTCGAGCGGAGTTGTATTTTATGCTGCTATAATTTTTCACACTTGCCGACCAGGTGGCCGAGTGGTTAGCGTGCCTGACTGCGGAGCCGATGGTTGCGGGTTCGAATCCCGCTCAGGGCATGGATGTTTCCTTTTCAAGTGTCAAAAGATTATTTAATAATTAAAATGTGATGGAATCTTGATCATTATTATTTTTAATAGTGCGCTCTAGTGCAGTACGAAAAGCAGCTGAATGCAGATATATTTTCTTGGTTATCAAAACTTTGAAACTACTAAGCAGCTTAAAATGTTTCTACGAACTCTGACTGAGCCGTTGTGGCTCAGGGGACAGAGCACTCGCCACCCAATGAGGTGAACCGGATTCGAATCCCAGCGATGGTTGATTCGAATTCAGCACCCGGCTAGCACCGACCTTAGTGCTCCTAATTTTGAGTTTACGATATCCTCAGTGGTAGACGGTTCATGGGTTAGAGTGCTCTTGCCGTCAGGCTAGCCGTGGGAGGTGTTCGTTGTTTTCCTTTCCATGCAATGCAAATGCGGGCTAGTTTCATCAAACGTCCACCACGAAGGCAAATTTCTCCTAATACTTAATCCAGAAGTTCCAATTTCTTCTCGATTGGGTTCAAAATTTCAAGTCTGTGAAGTTGAACATTGGTTATCGTAAACTCAAAATTAGGTCGGCTGCTCACCGGCGGTTATAAAATAAAATAATAACGTTTACTCTTTTAAAGGAATTATTTCCCAAGTGGTAGCTAAAGACTAACTGAAATGACTTACTTTTCATAATTACTACAGCTTCATCCATTTTTTTTTCTCTATAACTTGCTCTTATACATAAGACTGATGTATTTGCATTTAGTTGTAGTTAAAAACATATTAAATTTAATCTATAAATCCAAGAATTAAAAATAAATTTAAAACATTCATTACCACGTAAAATAAAAAAATTCAGCACTATGGACAATCAGTATAGTAGACTTATGAGGACTTAATGTTACATAAATATCTCAATCTGTGAATTTGAAAAGTATAAGAAATTTTTTAACGTCTGGGATTTAATACAAAAAAGAAACTACTCAAAGGAAAACATTCGACAACATTTTAGCAGAAAGATGGATTTTTCTTCTACAAATACAAGTTTGCTTCTTATAAAAGGACACAGCGTTAAGTCCTTTGTATAAATGATGGGGAAAAAAGTGTGATAAAAAGCTCTCAAAATAAAGTTCTTAGAATGTAACATTTCTTATAGCTCTTACGGGACAGTTTTACTATCAGTAAAAACTTTCTAAATTGAATAAAAATTATTGCGACTTTTTCATTTACCAAGAGGGCTTTTAAATCAATTGAATAAAGAACTCCGGAGAGAATTAAATTTATCAGATGTCTCCCGTTAGTTACTCAAGTTACTCGCAATCTAAACACTCTTTGAGTTTTTTTTTCCTTAAAAAAAAAGGGGGGAAAGCTGGCTGGAATCGTTTGCTTTCACTATTTACTTACAGCTTTCAGCATTTTATTTTTAAATTTTTCTAGCTCGTTATTCTTAGAAACATTATGAAATGAAGTTCCCGAAATGATTTTTTGTGGGAATTGCTTTTGCTAGAATTTAAGAAATTTGATATTAAAAGGATTTTCATACCGTATTTTCAGTTCTCTGAAGACGCTGGTGAGTTTATTGAGGGCTGCAAACTACTGCGATTTCTGAAAAATATTTTGCAGAGTGGTGAGCAATTAAAACTTTAGTTTTAAGAATGTATAGTACTTTTGGCAACATTTAAATGCCCTAGCACGAGAGTGTGAACAAAGGGGCGTTTCATACGAATTTTTGTACCATTTTCTTGCAGTGGTGTGGAAAAAAACTTTAAATCAAATAAATTTATAACGAGTTGTTGTTGTTGTTCATTTACGTCGCATTAGAGCTGCACAATGGGCTATTGGCGTCGGTCTGGGAAACATCCCTGAGGATTTTCCGAAGACATGCCATCACAATTTAGATCCTTTGCAGAGAGGATGGCACCCCCACTTCGGTAGCCCGACGACCTGCACGCGAAGTCGAGCACTTTACGGTAGAACAGTTTAACGAGGACCAATACCGCACACCCTCGGTCCCTACGCAGGCTGATCCAAGTGGTCACCCACTCGCACACTGACCGCAGCCAGTGATGCTTGACTTTGGTGACCTGCTGTGATTATAACGAGTAAAGAAAAAAGTATTGAGCAAAGTATAACAAAAAAAGGTATAAATGTTACGCTTGGAGTCGTGATGGCTCAGGGGATAGAGCGCGTGCCTTCCAATGAGGTGAATCGGTTTCAAATCCCAGCGATGACTGATTGATACAAATTCCGCATCCGGCTTGCACCGACCTCAGTGCTGACATAAAATATCCACAGTGGTAGACAGATTATGGTTTAAATTCCCCTTACAACCAGGCTAACCGTGGGGGAATTTCGTGGTTTTCCTCTCTATGTATCGCAAATTAGGATTAGTTCCTTCAAAAAGTCCTCCACGAAGGCAAATTTCTCCCAATACTTGATCCAGGAGTTCCCTTGTCTTCTGGATTGAGTTCAAAATTACAAGGTTTTGGAGTTGAACAGTAGTAGTCGTAAAGCCAAAAGAATTGGGACGACTGATCAACGACGGTTATGGAATAAAATAAAATGAAAGAATTATAACATTAATACATAATTCTCATAACATTGATACATGATACATGAATTCTCATAACATTGATAACATCATAACATTGATACATGAAATTTTCTCAGAAAGCTTAGAAAGTTTGCCACCCTTGCTTAGGTTAGATTAAACTGTCATACAGAAATAGAAAGAAATTATTATCCTACTTTATATCTCTTTCAACAACAGCGGAGTTTCCACAGTTTAAGGAAAAAATTTCTAATGTTCGCAAAGTCCTTGTTATAAAATTATAAGAATAAAATAACAAATTAAGTTATAAGAAACAAATAAAATTAGAAGAATAAGATTGTAAGTATGAATATTTTAACAAATAAAATCATAAATTATTTAACAAATAAAATTGATTCAATTAACTCACCAATCCATTGTTTAAAGTAAAAGTTATATAGTTACATCTTGAACTAACATTGATTTGATTTGACAGCGTCTGGCATCAGGGCCTCATATACAATCTCATTAATTTAAATATCCCCAAAGATCTAGTACTACTAATTTATAATTATCTGACAAACAGAACTTTTCATATTAAGATCAATTCAGCCGTTTCTACCACTAGGTGCATTAGAGCAGGAGTTTAGCAAAGATCAATCCTCGGCCCTGTGCTCTACCTAATTTATTCAGCGGACTTTCCAAATTTTAATAATGTGAGAAACATCACCTCAGCTTTCTACGCTGATGATACTGCCCTTAATGAGCAGATCCATAAATTCTCAGTAATATCATACCTCATATCGAAGACTAGTGCGCAAAATGGAAGGTAGCCATCAACACCACCAAATCTTCACTACTAATTATTAGAAAATCAAGTAAAAAGAAAGTCATTTATCCAAATATTATCCTATTCAATGATACAATACCACTAGTTCGAAAGGCCACCTACCCAGGCGTCACCATTACTAGTACTTTAAACTGGAATTCCCATATTGATAATATTATTTGCAAAGCGCAAGGAGCCCATCGAGCCCGGAAGCTGATATTAAACCATAACTCAAAACTTGCACTCAAAACAAAACGAACGCTATACCTCCAATGCATTGAACCGATCATCAGCTATGCAGCACTTGCATGGAGCACAACCACTGCTACTCAAAAGAAGAAACTAGAGAGAAGTCAAAATAAATTTCTCAGATACATCACTGGAGCTTCCAGATCCATGAGAAAGAAAGATGTAAGAAAAGATTTAAAAATCAACAAAATAGATGAGCACATAGCTGAACTATGTGCAAATTTCTTCAGAGATGCTCTCTCCTGTGATACGTGAAACTACTTTAAAAACTTCGATTTTGAGCTCATCAAATACAATATAAAATACTGCCCGGCAACAACCTTTTTCCTATCCGAAGGGGTACTATCCCGTAAATGTTGTAAATTAGTATGTATTTTTTCACTCAATATTAACCTATATATTTTTGCGCATTTATTATCATGTTTCCTATTTCTCTGAGGCTACTGTGCATCTGCGAAGATCGGGGGGGGGGCGAGGCAGTCTGCCACAAAAACCTCTTCCTCTCTTAAATTTGTTTGTTTAATCTCGCTACTTTATTTTAATTTTCTCTCAGTGAATGTTACTGAACCCCAACTTTCACCATTCAATTGCGCTTCGGCGAATTATTTAACATTCCCACTCAGATGAATTAGTCAGAGCCCCTAGCATGTCTGATGCTAAGATAACTAACACATATGAGTATGAGGCATTAGTTTGATTGTATAATTCAGATATGTTTTCTTGCGTTGCCTAATGGCAATTAACTGCGATGAAAGGACTTGTGCCGAAAGGCAGATACTTAAACAAATAGTTTTGCATTAATGCATTGCATTAAAACATTGGTTTGATTTGCTATAACTGAAGTAAAAGCAAAAAGAAGTTCGTCAAATTAGCCATATCGGCATTTAAGTTACCTTGCCGACCGAACTGTGAAGGGGTCAAGGTATATGTCAGGTATATGTCAGGGAACTAGCTTTACATCAGAAAGGTTCTGGGTTTGAATCCCGGGCAAAGCATGGGTGTTCTTTCATCTGTACTATACGTTTATCTGTACTATCTGTTCCTACTGTAGAAGTAACGTTACCCGACCTTATTTGATGCTCCTGAAAGAGTCGCCAACAAATCTGATCTGTAAATGCCTGAATTGACGAAACGTTAACTCAGATGAACATTTGAAAAGAAAAACATTTAAGTTACAGCTTTTTATTTTTTAATTCCTGATACTGATTCTATTTGAACGCATTTGCTTGATACTGATCCTGATACTGCATCTATATGCCCGTCAAAAAGGTAAACAGTTTTCTTGGAATTCTGTATCTATTAAAACCCTACAACTGGCAAAAAATATTTCGTACATGCTTCAAAAATTGGATATTGCGTTAAACTATGTAACGTTAACCCATTGGAGAATAATGTCGTCATTAAGGATAGTTAATTTCTTCAAATTAGTAAATAGTGGTAGTACAAATGATCACTATTAATATTTATTTTGAAGAATCAAGGTGCTTCTATGTGTCTCAACAAAGTATTAATAAGTATTTATGTACAAATCTTTACTCGTGGCTGAGTGGTTTTTTTTTTAACTTTACGTGGTAGGTAATTTGAAACAATTTCCCTTTGGATTAAACATACATAATACATTACCACTTTTTTTGTTACAACACATTTCACATCATAAAATATTATTGGATTAAAAATTTTGTCCTACTTTTGCTTAGTAAATTAAAATTACTAAAAATGCAATTTATTAGATTAAAATTTAATGAAATATCAAAAAAATAAATTTTGAAACTTAATAGGATTATTTAAATTTATGTTAAGCAGAAAAAGATTTATCTATTAAATATTTTTCATTTTTTCTTTCTTTTTTTAATATTTCGTTTTTTTATCTAAATAAAAAAGTGAAACAACTTTTCATGCTCAAAAGATAAGAATAACGATTTCCTTTATAAAATATTCAATAGAATATTTTAAAGAGCCATGATTTATTATTCATATTTTTATTCATCTGAAAATTGTTCTTTTAAAGCTTTTCTCTTCTTTTCATGAAATGTATTCATTTCATGGAAGATTTTAAAATTCTTTTTTCTTAATAAAGGCCTTAGAAATGGCTTTTTATCAGAACATTTTTAAACTTGTCTATCTACATTTGAAAGATTTGTGAAGACTACTTTTTTTTAAACAAAAACTTTCTTTTTATGTATTAGTTTATTTTGTATATACATATAAGTTGCATTCGAAATAAGAAAAAAAAATTTAAGGAAATATATCAATGTGTCAAGATTTGAAAGAAGTACATGCTTTGTTTTTAAAAATTAAAAGAAAGCTTTTCAATCATTCTTACCTAACAACAAATTCAGCAAAACAAGATCCAACAAAGAGAATTTTTTTTCTTTCTAAAATGTAAAAATCTCTAATGTTTGGAAGAAAAATCCCCTTATTTGTGCTGATAATGCACAAAAAATCTTTACATGTACATTATTTAATTTCAAAAGGTATTGTATTGTATAATTGGAGTTGCAAATTTATTGCGGGAAAAAGACCGAAATTCGCAGAAGATTCACCAGAAATTTTTAAAAGTTTTTGTTGCACTAATCTAATACAATAAAAAAAGTAAAAAAGAAGAACAGTGTGCTAAAAAAATGGACCACTATGAATAAGTCCTATACTTAAAATCTGATTTCTCAGAAAATACTCAACCGATGTCAACCAAATTTTGTTGCTGCCATGTAAAATTCATATTTTAAATAATTGTATATCAATTGTAGACCTTACATTTAAAATTAAATTGCAAACCTTGAAATTAAATAAAAATCGTGTACCTTACGATTCAATTTTTTTTTTATTATTATTACTGTGGTAATAGGTTCTTTACAGCCTTTCCAAAACGGATTAGTATCACCAAATTATGATCACCAAACTATGCGTACAGAGCCGCGATGGCTCAGGCCAGTGTTTCCCAAAGTGTGGTACGCGTACCCCCAGGGGTACGGGAGGAGTTTAGCGGGGGTTCGCGTTCTTATGCGAAATATCTTGCAACAAACGAAATTTTCGAAATTTTTTTATCTAAAAACAAATCTACCCATGAAAATTTACGATTACGTTTATTCTATTGGCTATTTTTTTGCAGTTAACAGTTAATAATTAGTGGTGTCAACAGCCAATTGTGATTTTTAACTTTTATGCATTTTTTTACAGTAAAAAATACATTCATTTTTTTATTAGTAGTACACAGCGCTACGAAAAATTTAGAAAGAGTGCACAAAAGTCATAAGTTTGGGAAACACTGGCTCAGGGGATAGATCGTTCGCCTTCCAATGAGGCGAACCGGGTTCGAATCCCAGTTGATACGAATTCCGCATCCGACTTGCACCGACCAGAAATATCCTCAGTGGCAGACGGATCATGGGTTAGAGTCCCCTTGCCGTCATGCTAACCGTGGGAGGATCTCGTGGTCTTCCTCTCCATGTAACGCAAATGTGGGTTAGTTTCATCAAAAGGTCCTCCAAGAAGGCAAATTTCTCCTAGTGCTCGATCCAGGAGTTCCCTTGTCTTCTGGATTGGGTTCAAAATTACAAGGCTACGCAGCTGAACATTAGAAGTCGCAAACCCAAAAAACTGGGTCGGCTGTTCAACGACGATTATATATTTAAAAAAATATATATGCAGTATCGTTTAACCCATGATATTCAGAATCAATCAAAATTTTCCGGTGGCTTATTAGTCAACTTCAATTTTAGTTTATTAATACTTTTTGAGTTTCCATTTGTTAGAGTTTACAGAGACACGCTTTAAAAGCGATGCAATCGAATTTGTTGATGCCATGTGTACATGTGTACACCAAATTTGGCATTTATCGCTTAAGAATTGTGTATTTGTATGCGGTAAATACACTAGAACATGTATATAAACATTGGTGTATAAACCTTTCTATATATATATCCATGCAATAAATAAATACAAAAAGAAAAAGGACAAAAAGAGAGAAAGTGAAAAACGAAGAAAACTATGAAATTATAAAAATTAAGATTCCGCTATAAGACAAAATCAATCTATTTACGCTTTTCCCTCAATTTGCTCTTCTGTTTTCATATTTTGTAATCTGACAATCTTATTACGAAAATATTTTAAATCGTTCTTGAAAAATATCCTGTTCATATAAGTTCATTTGAATTCGCTACTCGCTTTATAGATTTCATTTCATATTCTATTCTGTTTTTTAATTTTCTGTTTGTATTTTTTATTATATGTTTTTATTTTCTAATTTTATGTGTTCAATTTTATTTGTTGTAAATTTTTGCAAAAATTTTTTTACTGAATTTTTACAAAATTTTTTTTATTTAAATCGTTCTTGAAAATTTTCCGTTCATGTAAATTCATTTTCGTTCATGTAAATTCATTTGAATTCGCAACTCTTTTTACAGATTTCGTTTTATGTTTTGTTCTGTTCTTTCTTTACATTTTAAAATTGTTACATTCTCTGTTTCTTACGCGATTTTTATAACTTAATGTGTTCTATTCTAATTAGTAGCAAAAAAAAATTCCGATATATATAATTCGATATAAAATATATATATATATATATATATATACATATA
>NC_092212.1:73179390-73209559 GCF_043381705.1 Parasteatoda tepidariorum
TATATATATATATATACTATAAAAAACTTTTAAAAAATATAATTGTTTTTCGGGTTTTTTCCATTTGTCCTGATGGAACAATATAACTTTGATTTATTGTCCTGCAATAAAAGCTAAACAAATCTAGTTATAGTTAATTTACTTAACCAATCATTCTAAATCTTTTTTTTCAAAAATATCTCTGCCAAGGGGGTTTGTCTCAATTTTAAAACAAAGAGCCCTAAAAAAAAGAAGTCGAACACAAAATACTATTGAAAATAAGTGGATTAAAAACTCTTGACGTAGAAATTTTGAAATAAACGAGTTTATTTTCTTTTAGAAAAATGTAAATAAGGAATGACAACAAATTTTGAACACAGTAAATCTTTATTCTGTTATAATTCTTTTACTTTCCAGTTATTTCAAATCCAATTAATTTTCTTCGGTTTTCTCAGTTTTTTTTGTTGCATGCCACTGGGATTAAAACTTTCTGAAAAGGAGGAAAAAAACTTATTAGATGAGACAGAAATAAAAATATGTCCATTTATTCAAAATATTTTAATGAAAAATTCTAATAAATGTGAAAAAAATCGAAGAATAAAAAGTCATTTCAGCATGAAATAATTTGTTTAATTTTTTTTTGTATTATCTTGGATGATGTATTTTGTTACTGAATAAAATTACCTATCACTTTTTTTATGCTCATAAATAGTTTTAGCTATACGAACAAAAATGTCTTCTTCCATTTATTTTATGTTTTTTTTTATTGTCTTGTAAGTTTTGTGATTTATTTAATCGAATTCTAAGCAGCTTTTTTTATTATTCATCATATTATTTGTTTAAAAAAATACGAAAAAAGATAATGCAATTTTTACCAATCTTCGACTACGAAACTATTGAATACTAATTTAAGAAAAATTAACTAATTTAAGAAACATTTAATCGAATTAAGTTATATTTTTTTATTTGTATTTACTATTATTTTTATTTTTTTGCTTTCTATTGATTAAACACGATGTTTTCTCACCAATCTTAGTTAAAATATATTTCCCAGCCCATAGTGAGATTTTTTCATATAGGCTCTGAGGATCAAATATTAAGATAGACCTGCATGCGACATATTTGGTAGATTAACAAACCTCTCCGTTGTATAATTAACAAATATTAAGGTTGCAATTGGCATATTTGATTGATTAACATTTTCGTGATATAATTATCAAATATTAAGGTTGCATTTGGCATATTTGATAGATTAACATTTCCGTGATATAATTATCAAAAATTAAGATTGCAATTGACATATTTGGCAGATTAACAAACATTTCCGAAGTATAATTACCAAATATTAAGATTGCAATTGACATATTTGGTAGATTAACAAACATTTCAGCGATATAATCATCAAATTTTAAGATAGACCTGCATATGACATATTTGGTAGTTTAACAAATATTTCCGTAGTATAATTATTGTATAATTATCAAATAAGATAGTCCTGCATATGAGATTTTTGATAGAGTAATGAACATCTTCGTTGTATTATTAACAAATATTAAGATTACAATTGACATATTTGATAGATTAGCATTTCCGTTGTATAATTATCAAATATTAAGATTGCAATTGATATATTTGGTAGATTAACAAACATTTCCGTTGAAATATTATCAAATATTAAGATTCAAATTGATATATTTGGTAGATTAACAAACATTTCCGAAGTATAATTATCAAATATTAAGATTGCAATTGACATATTTGGAAGATTAACAAACATTTCCGCGATATAATCATCAAATTTTAAGATAGACCTGCATATAACATATTTGGCAGTTTAACAAATATTTCCGTAGTATAATTATAATATAATTATCAATTCAGATAGTCCTGCATATGAGATTTTTGATAGATTAATGAACATCTTCGTTGTACTATTAACAAATATTAAGATAGTCCTGCATATGAGATGTGTTGTACATTAAAGATTTATTTGTTTTAATATTATCAAATAATAAAATATACCTGCATATCAGATATTTAGTAGACTAACGAACATTTCCGATGTATAATTATTAAATATTAAGATAGACTTACATATGACATATTTAGTAGCTTAACAAACATTTTCGTTATAGAATTCTCAAATATTAAGATGTATTTGAATATGCAATCCTTGGATCATTTTGTCATAATATTATGAAATATTAAAATATGCCTGCATATGAGATATTTGCTAGATTAATGATCATTTTTCCTGTATAATTGTCAAATATTAAGATGGATTTGCATATGATTTGTTTGGTAGATTAACGAACATTTTCATTATACAATAGTTGAAAAAAAAATATTGAAACTATCACGACCTTTTCCTTCTGGAATTTGCTATCAAGTTATGGTCAAAGAATTTATTTATTGACAATTTGGTTGACTCTAAAATCTTTAGTCCCGCAGTGGACTGATCGTTAAGACACGGTTCCCAGCAGATCACCGAAGTCAAGCATCACTGGCTGCGGTCAGTGAGCCGGTGGGGGACCACTTCGATCAGTCTGCGTAGGGACCGTGGGTGTGTGGTACTGGTCCTCGTTAAACTGTTCTACCGTAAAGTGCTCGACTTCGCGTGCAGGTCGTTGGGCTACCGAAGCGGGGGTGCCATCCCCTCTGCAGAGGATCAAAATTGTGATGACTTGTCTTCGGATTATCCTTAGGGATGTTTCCCAGGCTTTCGCCAATAGCCCATTGTGCAGCTCTAGTGCGACGTAAATTAACTACTACTACTAAATTCTTTATAATATAAAAGAATGTCATCACTAATTTGGTAAATGCTTGCTGCTCTCTTCTCACTTTCATAACCTATTAGATGAAACATAGGCCAGGATAGCCCGGTTACCAGGGAGCTGGACTCACGATTGTGAGAACAAGAGTTTGAATCCAGCCGGCCGAAGACTCCCCGTGTAGTAAATGGTGACTTGTGCATGTTAAGTCTATCGAGTCACAAATTCCTCCATGTTCCCATAACAAATCAATACCTCTAGGGCTACTGAATTGGAGATAAACTGGTTCTCTAGTTCAGGTCAAAATTACGATCTATGGATGAAAGAATGGATCTATGAATGGGTCCACCCAATAAACGGGTGTGACGTATGGGTGTGGCAGAAGTCGAATTCGTAGACATAGATGGCGCCACTGGAAAACAAGAACAATTGCACCCCATCTGCCTTAATGGCTGACGACAGCAACATTAGATGGTATTTTAGAGAAATGTTAAACTTATATGTTAAATGATATATGGACACTAAACGCAGACACTCAGCGTACTCTTGGTGTTTTTGAAAGGAAAATCCTTAGAAATATTTTTGGCCCAGTACAGGAAAGAGGCTGTTGGCTAATCAGATACAACTTTGAATTATATAGACTCTATGGACAGCCACAGATAGTGCAGGTCATCCGAAGCAATAGAGTAAGATGGCTTGACCATATCTGGAGAGGTCCAGAAAATAATGCAGCCCGAATCGCCACCTTTAAAAATCCTTCGTGATCTCGGGCTGGAGGAAGACCTCCAACTACATGATTGGATGACACTGCTGAAGATCTAAAATTATTAAAGATAAACAACTGGAAAAAAGTCGCCATGGACAGGAGGCGTTGGAGGCTACGTGTGGTTGAGGCAGCCAAGGCCTGTAAGGGGCTGTCGTGCTGAAAAAGAAGTTAAAATGATATGAAAATTATTGATGCAAGCATTAGTTTCGACAATAATTACTAAATTCAATTATTTCCAATTTTTGAAAACAATTATTACCAAACGTAATGCTGATAGTTAAAAATGAAGTACAATTTTAAATGAACAGGAAAAATTAGTTCATAATGGGAAGGTATTCATAGCTATGGAAAGTACGATAATATTTCAGGAAATGGGTTGCAATTGTACATAGACATTTNAAGTTAAAATGATATGGAAATTATTGATGCAAACATTAGTTTCGACAATAATTACTAAATTCAATTATTTCCAATTTTTTAAAACAATTATTACCAAACGTAATGTTGATAGATAAAAATGAAGTACAATTTTAAATGAACAGGAAAAATTAGTTCATAATGGGAAGGTATTCATAGCGACGGAAAGTACGATAATATTTCAGGAAATGGGTTGCAATTGTACATAGACATTTCTCAGTACTTATGATGTGCTTAACGTCCCCTCCAAAATTGTAACCGCTGAGCTGATTCATCTCGTATATATCAAATACGAGACGATGGCAAACAATCCTTCGAAACTTCCCGTATATGAATTGAAGTAAATGAATTCTCGTATATAATCAGTATAAGAATCATTCAGTATAAGAATTGAGAAATAATGTCAAGCAAGCCTTAGAGACTTCCTGTATAGATGAATTGTATGAATTCCCGTATATATTCCCTGAATCATTCAGTATATGAATTGAGCAATAATGACAAGTCACTCTTGCATACTTCCCGCATATGAATTGAAGTATATGAATTCCCGTATATAATCCCTGAACCATCCCTTCCTTGAAGTGACAAACAATGAAAAGCAACCCTTAGAAACTTCCTGTATATGAATTGTATGAATTCCCTTATATATTCCCTGAATCATTTAGCATATAAATTGAGAAACAATAACAAGCAATCCTTAGAAACTTCCTGTTCATGAATTGAAGTATATGAATTCCGGTTTATATTCCCTGAATCATTCCGTGTATATACTGAGAATTACAAACAATCCTTAGAATTTTCCCGTATATAAATTGAAGTATATGAATTTCCGTACATATTTCCCTGAATCATCGCGTATATGAATTAAGAAACAATGACAAGCAACATTTACATACTTCCCGCATATAAATTGAAGTATATGAATTCCGGTATATATTCCCTGAATCATTCGGTATATGAATTGAGAAGGAATGACAAACAATCCTTCGAAACTTCCCGTATGTAAATTAAGGTTTATGAATTCTCTTATATATTTCCAGAATCATCCCGTATATGAATTAAAAAAGAATAACAAACAACACTTACTTACTTCCTGCATATGAATTGAAGTATATGAATTCCGGTATATATTCCCTGAATCATCCTGTATATGAATTGTAAAAGAAAAAAAAGCAATCCTTCGAAACTTTTCCCGCATTTACAAACTTCTTGACGGAAGACAAAAAACTCATCATACAAAAATAATAATCACGAGAAAATTAATTATTATTCCTAAAATGAAAAAGAAAACTAAACAATAATTAACCAAAGTGGATTTTTTATAATTATTTTGCAAAGTCACTTTATTTTACATAATTTTTTTAAAGCTTGCTATTGCTTCACAAAAAAGAACTTTATATATTTTGATAAAAGAAAAACAATTTAATAGAATAATTTGTTATCTTAGTTTATTCTGATAGAATAATCATGAATTTACACTTCCCCATTTCAAAACAAAAGATTTATTTTTCATTAGTTCTAGATTATTAGAGAATTGGCAATTGATCATTATCATAATTTGTTTAAAAAATTGTTTATACAGTAATAAAACAATGCAGTTGTACTAAAATTAATAGTTGTTTTATACAGGATTCGCAATGCTTCTTACGTGTTTTGAGCAGTGTATTTTTCGTCGTTTACTAGGTCAGATCAATATTTCTGTAACAATTATCAAACCAAAAAATTTAAATAACTTCCATTAGTAAAATATGATTGAACTCCTTATTTTGCTTATTTACTCCTTATTTATTCCTTACTTTTAAGCATGAATATAACAAAGAGAAAAAGTGGGTGACTCAAATGTTGATGACAGTACAAATAAAAAGTCTTCAGGTAGGTAGGCACTTTATTTACGTTGCACTAAAACTGCGCAATGGGCTATCGGAGACTGTCTAGGAAGCATTGCTGAGGAGGATCCATAGATAAGCCATCACAATTTTGATACCCTGCAGAGGGGATGGCTCTTCCGGTTGACTTTATGGTAGAACAGTTTAACGCGAAACGATACAGCGTACCCTCTGTCCATGCACCAATCAAAAAGGTCAATCACCCGCTTACTGACCGCAGCCAGTGTTGATTGACATCATTGTTCTACCGGGAACCGTGCCTCTACTATCAGAAAGTTCGTCTTTGATTTTTTTATTGTTGCACATTGCATATCCTGGTTTATGAGCTCATTACAGATTGCTGCTTAAGAGCCATTCTCAAGCTGAGTTATAGTAGATAGCACAATTTAGAAAAGGACATCACAAAGATACATCTAGATTCTATGCGGTGAGATTCGAACCAGCTACCTCCAGGCAACAGATCATTTAGAGAAATGTCATGACCGTCTCGGCTATGCTCTGATAGCCGTTTCCCCTGCGACACTTAACTAGGTCCTCCGTGGCTTTAATACATCGTTCTACCATGAAACGCTACTTAACATGGATATTTGTAATGCCCTCTCTCAATTTTGCTACTTATTTTCTTTTTTTAAAAATATTCAAGCAGTTCTTTGTATTTCGCACGCAATGTTTCTGGATAAAACTGAACATTCTAAAGGGTTTTCTTGATGAGAAATTTTACCGTACCACCAAACCCCTTGTAGAGTGGAGGTAGCGGGTTCGAATCCCTCTGTTACCCTGCATGTATCTTCGTACTGTTCTTCTTTTTACCAACTGTTTATCAGCCTAAATTGAGCAGAGCACACTAGCTGCAAATGTATGCAATTCCAATAAACGAATAATAGGGGCCTCCCTGGCCGAGCAATATAGCCCGCCAAACGCTGTGCAAAGCGTGAAGGTAGCGGGTTCGAATCCCGCTGTTACCGTGGATGTATCTTCGTGCTGTAATTCTCTGTATTGTGCTATCTGTCCTTCTATTTGACAGAAGTTTATAAGCCTAAATTGAGCACACAAGCCTGCAAATGTAAGTAAATCCAATAAACAATAAACGAATAATAAATAAACAAACTTGTGCTGAACATTACAAGCCTTACTTAATAATGAATATGCAAGTCTGCATATGTATGAGTAACAATAAATAAACTAAAATAAATAAACATTCCAAAACGATGCAGCAAATAAACATTCCATAAGTAAAGTTAAAGCAATTGCTGAAGATAAAAGGTAAGTCTTTAAAACTAATACTTTTTAAAATGTATGCATTAATAATAATGTTAAACAATTCAAACTTTTTGGTAAATCATGATTTTTATTATTTCTGAAATATACGTTGCTTTTATGTTTAACTTTTGTATCAAGATAATTGAACTTATAATTTAACTTTTGTATTAAGAAATATTGGTCAATTTTATATGTTAATGCTCTGTTTGTCTTGTTTGAGATAGATATTCGAAATTATTTAAGTTGGAAGCATTTTAATTATTTCTTTAATTTCAAAGCATTGCTTAGAAACATGTGCTCAATTATTTTATTAATTCTATCCCTAATAGGAAGATATTAATGTTCTAATATAACCTCTTAAGAACCGCATAAAAGTTAAATTTAAATATAATATTTCAACTTTAAATACACTTTTATCAGAGACTTTTGGCCTAAAGATGATTATTGAATTTTTAACTTCTAAATATTGAAATTTGGAAAAAATTAAAAAAAAAACATATAGTATAGGAGTTATAAGGGTTTTATACTGTTTAAAAAGGTGGGGCATGTTATCAAATTAAACAAATTAAATTAATCAAATTAAACAATTCACGATTCAATAGAACGAATAGATTAGTTGTTTCTTCACTTTTTATGTACAAAAATGTACGATGTTTGATAAGTCTTGTGCACATATTTTTAAATTGGTATCCGTGCGAGATATATTTTCCGAAGTAATGCTTTTATGCTAAATTGAATAAATTCGATTTCGAGCAATGGTTATGAAGCTATGATGGTTTTTTTCAAAAATATAAAAGTCTCAATTTTGTGTTTATAATCAAGATTTTTTGATTTTTTTTCAAAAATCAATGTGGATAAAATACCACTAATGCACCACTATGTCAACATAATAAAACCACTGTGTCAATAAAATCTTCAAGCAATAACAAAGTTATGATTTACTAAAACCATAAAAGAATTGTTTAATGCTATACTCCCGCTTGCATTCTAGACAATACTAAACTCATTTTAATATGTATTTACATATTGTTAGATGTTCGTGTCTTTAGATTGAAGATCGAAATTTTGAGGGTTAAAAATAAAAGTCAGTAAGTTCCTAATAGGTCATGTTAAATATATTCACCTCCAAAAAAAAGACATTTTTATAAACTAAATGAGTTTTTTATTTTTTATATCAATTACTGTTCTTAAAACAATTTCAATTCCAAAAATACTTTAATTTACCTTTACTAGAAATAAAGGGCCCATTAAAGGGTTAAATAAAAAACAAAATTATAAATTTTTTAGAAAACCTTGAAATTATTCCTCACCTTGTTATCTGTTCAATTATTCGTAATAAGAGATTTCTGTACGAAAAATCAATTATTATTTTATTATATTTAATAAAATTTTAAAAAAATAGCATTTTTTTTTAAGAAAAATAACTTTTAGGGTGTCCCAAAAGTGAAAAACAATTTGAAAAGTCATTTATAAAGAAAGTGGAAAAACAATTTAAGTTCTGATAAGGAAGCAAACAATTTATTCAAACTGAATTTCCAAAATAATTAGGAAATTTATCAACAAATACTAATTTGAAAGTAATAAAACTATTTTCTCTCTTACATGACAAACTATTTCAATGAATTGAAATATTTGAATAGGTGCAGATCAAATGTTTCCCTAAGTCTGCAAAACCTTTTTCTTTCCGAAAATGTTTAGCATTTTGAAAGACTTATATCATGATGTTTTACATTTGGTAGTGCCATCTACTGATAAATACTCTAATTAAACTTTAGATTTGGTGAGGAAAAATTGGCTTGTTAACAAAGCAGAGCGCAACCAATTGTTACCATTTCCTATTGTCCACTTTTCTTTCAATGCATTTCAGCCATTTTTCGAACAACCGTTAAAGGATTTAAATAGAATTTTAAAAAAATTGCCAAAGCCTGTGCATATAACTAATAAATGATGCCAGGAAAGATCTATGAAGACTAATACTTCACGTTTAAAATGAAAAAACGATGGTTAAAAACCAAATAAATAAAACAAGGCAATGAAAATAGAGATATTGATCATTTCATAACTCTCGTTAAAACATGCAATGTGCTATTAATAGCATATTCTTCAGAAAAATTTCAATAATACGCAATCATATTTTTTTAAGTGCCTTTTCATGGAAAATTGATTCTTTATAAGGAACATTTTTATATTTAATCATTAAAATATTGCTTTGAAAAAAAGTATAAAAATGAACGAAAAAGTAAAAAACAGACAAGCACCCTAAACCAGTAAATATTTCTAGCTCTTTAAAATATTTAAAACATTAATCTTCATATTATACCATTTTACTTTCAAAACTTAAAAATAATACTGATAAATGACAGAGAAGGATTCATATTTATTTTCAAGCATTTATCATCTCTAAATACGTAAACATACATTAAATGGAGACGGAAATAATTTAAAGCGATCTTAAGTTTACAATCCTTTATTTATATCAAATTCCATTCGTATAATTTATCTTGATATTTAATACCGAAGGAAATATTTATCAAAAATTCAAAGATTCTTCTTTGAAACTCACTTATTTTAAACAATCATTATTTTCAAGTAATTTATATTGCATTATATATAAGGCACTCTTTGGAAATATTCCTTTCAAATTATTATATATTATATACAACTATACAAATTATAATATAGTTATATACAATATAGTTATATATTGTATAGTTATATACAAGTTATAACTATACAAATTACTTAACAGACTGAAAATTGACTTATTTATGTACCTTCTTGTTACACTGTTAAATCACAAACTTTGTAAAATAATTTAAAATTTTAAGAGAAAAAGAATTTAAGATAAGTATACAAATTTAGCAAAAAGCATCCATAAAATAAAACAATGTGCTGACTGTTCCGTAATGACGATACGGAATTTATACAGGGTGTTTCGTTAAGACAGCTCTTAAAATGCATTTTTAGAATCCTTATTAAATTTGAAAATTAATGGGAACTCGCAAATTAATATTAATTTGCGATTCGATTCTAAGTTTCATCATCATATCTGGCTAGACAGCCCAGGGTGGGCCAGTGCCTTCCTTTGAATTCGAATCCACTTCTCTCTACTTTTGACACTTGTTCGCCAGTTTTTCTCCTTTAGAGTAAGGAAATCAGTCTCAACTAAATCCAGCCATCTCAGCCTGGGTCTACCTCTTTTCCTGTTCGTTAGGGGTTTGTGTAACAGGATTTTTTTTAAATTTGAGTCATCATTCCTTCTGAAAATGTGAGCTGCCCAGTTCATTCGATGTATTTTAATGAATTTCTCAATATCTGGCTCTCGGTAGATTTTATACAGTTCAGTATTATATCGTCTTCTCCAGGAATTATTTATTTTTATCCCACCAAGGATGGCCCTCAAAACTTTTCTCTCAAAAATGGCAATTTTATTTTCACCAGCTTGAGTTAGGTTCCAGGTCTCAGAGCCATAGGTAAGTATAGGCCTAATTAATGTTTTATAGAGTAAAAGTTTTGTATTTTTTGATACGATTCTAAGTTTACGACGCTCAATATTTTACTCCGTAGCTTTCCTTACTTTTCATCTCAATTCGAATGACAAGGTAACTCTTGGATCAAGCATTTGGGCAAACTAGCTTTTGTGGAGGACTCTTTAATGGAATTAACCGGGATTTGCGTTACATGTAACGGAAAACCACGAAGACTTCCCACGGTTAGCCTACAGCAAGGGAATTCTAACTAATGATATGTCTACCACTGAGGATATTTTATGTCTGCATTGTAGTCCGTATAAGTTGGGAGCAGAATTTGTACCCATCAATTAATGCTAGAATTCGGACTTTGGTCATTTCATTAAAAGGCGAGCTCTTTATCCCCTGAGCCATCGCGAATCAAATTATTAACATTAGATATTATGGGGTTCGCTGAATTGGCTTAACTTTCTGCAGTATCCTTTTTCAATAACATATGTTGTGGGGAAAATATCTCTCATGGTTAGTTCCCATTAATGTCATATCTCTTTTCTTTTAATTTATATGTTATATGGGGATAAGATATATTTAAATTTTGCACCTAGAATCCAGAAGCTGCTATTGAATAAAAATTTAATTATGATTATTATCCTTTTTCATCATTGACTTAAATTATACATCTACAGAAATTTCTGTATTTTTTATAATACTATCTTATGAACTAAATATAGTCAAACCCCGCTATAGTTAACCTTCAAGGGTCCTAAATTTCGGTTCACTATAACCGGGACTTAACTATATCTGTTCCGAAAACAATTCTAATTAATGGTTCCAACCCCCCTTTTTTTTATTACACATTACTTAAATAAATGATCAATAAAATTAAATACAAAAATGACTGAAAAATAATACGTAGTAACAAAAATATGTTAACTTATATTTCTTAATTACTTTTCGTCTTGCGTAAAAAAAAATAGTAATCTTTAGCTAATGAGCAAAGCTTAACATCAGATATGGAAGCACTCTTCCCAACTCTCCGATAATTTTTCTTGAATTTATGTTATTCCTCTTTTTAAACCTGTCTTACCAGCCATTGGAACACATAAAATTAGTCTCACCAAACCGCTCAGCAAATTTATCGGCTTTGACTTGAAGCATTTGCCCACATACTGGAAGATTGCGGCTTCTTTGAATGCTTATCCAATTCAATAATGCTATTCAATAATGAAGCAAACGAGAAAAATGCTTGTTGCTACATTCCATGCTATAGATGGTTTTAAAAATCGGTATATGTACTTATTTTGAAGTAGAAATTTCAAATTTATTACAAAAAAATGAAGAAAATCGGTCGAAGACAGAAAAAAGGTCCTAATATCCAACTTCCTCTCTTTTTTTGGTTCACTATATCCACGAAAAATAACATTATACGTGTGCAGCAAGGCACAGGAGCGAACATTTCGTTTACTATATCCGGGAGTTCACTATAAACAGCGTTCACTATAGCGAAGTTTGACTGTAATATATTAAAAATAATATATGTATTTTATATATTAAAAAACTCGACTAACTTTTTATGTATCCATTAATACCATGCACTGCATTGTTTATATTTTTTATTACAAATAACGCTATTACTTGTATGATTTCATCCTATTTCTTTGATGTTGCTGTTTTAGTGATAAGTAATAATATTGATAAAAATTCAGGGCTTTTTAGTTAACTAGTCAAAATTAAAAAATTTCAAACATATGTTTTAAAAACAAAAATATGTGTTAAGTATCTACGTAATAAAGTTTAAGCTGTTAAATGTTTCACGAAATCTACAGACGTATAAAAAAAAGTCAAAGAGAAAATTATTCTTCTCTTATTTCTTATTTATATGAGTTTAAAATTACATTTTAAAGTAATTATTCTCAAATATTCATAGATTCTATTTTTTGATCATGCCAGCTCTTATTTTAAAAAAAATTGATAGTTTTATTCTAATTTCCTTTTTGCGTTATAAAAAAATTCATATTTACTTTCTATGTATGCATACTTTATATTAATCTATATTTTCTTACATTAAATACACATTTAATTTATATTTCACTAAATTTACTTTTTGCGTTATGCTTGCAAAAACTAACTTAAACAAATCCTTGGACACACTTGTAACTTGTTTACCTAAAGATAATTTTAGGCGAAAATCTTTTTTTTTAATAATTATTTTATTTTGTTTAATAATGGTCAAAAAAGTTTAATTGAAAAGTATAAATATTAACACCCTTCTAAACAAAGTAGATTTCAATGAAAAAAATTACAAAATTAGAATAAAAGTGATTCAAAAGTTGATTGAATTGAATGAAAAATTATAAAATTTTTATAATTTTTCAATCAATTTTATAATTTAATAACTTCAAAAAAAAAAAAAATTTTGACCAAAAATACAAAAATGAAAATAAGAAGCCCACACATTCCACCGATCTTCAGACTAAACAATTGGGATGCAAATTCTTATTCCAAATGCGGTAACCCCTATTTTTGGTAATCATATATCCAAATCTGTCGGGGGNAAAAATACAAAAATGAGAATAAGAGGCCCACACATTCCACCGATCTTCAGACTAAACAATTGGGATGCAAATTCTTATTCCAAATGCGGTAACCCCTATTTTTGGTAATCATATATCCAAATCTGTCGGGGGGGGGGGGGGTTTGTNGGGGGGGGGGGTAGGAGGCTTTGTTTTGTTGATTTAGAGAAAATAATTTTTTGTGCTAGAATCCGATAATTAAGAATTAGCACTAATTAACATATTTGAACTCATCTCAATGAGTTCCAAGCACTTTGTTCGTGAAAATCCCAATATCAAAACAAAAGTTATTTTAAAACAGTTTTTTTTTTAAATTTGCCTATAAAATATCGTGTTAATCCAGTTCTGCCCATAAATGATCCAATATTTACTTCAGCTTATAATTTTGACTCATAAATATTTAAATCTGGAAATGTTTCATTTGCGCAGAAGAGTGCGTGTGGTGAAAACGCTTTACTTTATTTTGTGCGTTGTGCTTCCACCTAGTGGCAATTCTACAAACTAATTACTAATTCTATAATTAAGAACCTAATTTGAAACAATGACTCAAAATCAATTTGAGCAATGGGGAAAAATATTACCTATCATTATTATAATCATAATCAAGATTAAACCAGGACGAATGATACAAAATACCCGGAATACGATCATTATAATAAGGAGTGATCGTGTTCCGAGTATTTTGTATCATTCGTCCAGGTTTAAATTCTAGGAGCAGAACATGTGATTTTTCCGTGAATTTCGCGGAATTCCACGTATTTCAAGACCATTGGTAGGCGGATTTCCGGAAATCAAAAAACTTATAATTCAATTTCATTTTCACGGAGTTTCACAATCTAAAATTAAAATTTAGAAATTTTCGCTAAATCCCATTAACGAGACGTTTACATACATGTATTCTTCCGGCAGATTTTTGTTATTTTGAATGTTTGGAAAGGCGTCAATATCATTTGTTATCGCAATTCATGATCACACGATTTCAATGTCAAACATCGATCTTTGTATCCACTTTATTTAAAAGTTACACGGCGCGATTCGTATTCACATGATTTAAGAATCAATATTGCGATTTGTATTCACGCGTTTTTTAAATCCTATATCATTCCTCGTATTCCGCAAATTGTAGATTCAATGTCGCGTTTCGTATTCACGCGTTTGTTATATCTAACCTTGATTTTCATATTTAATCGTGATGCAACAATTTGCTGAAGATGGGACACCTGTGTGCTTTTTATATAATTTTTTTCTAAAGCTCTAATTACCAGCAAAAATATATTTTGGTATTTTTTAGTTATAAGAAAACAGTCTAATAGTTATTAAAGAATCTGATAGAATAATATTTGTACTAAGACATAAAATCCAAAAAAGTAGTTTGAAAAAAAGTTTTTTAAATTCAATCAAAAATTGAATTTGTAAATTAAGGAAATTTTTCAAGTATGAATATCTATTTCTCTTAGATCAAAATAACTACAAATTTAAAATATTATTGTTTGGAAGTAAACAGAGTTCAGAAGATTTAGCCTTTTTAACATAAAAAAAAGACTCCGCTGTTGCAGGCTGTATTTCTTAACCATAAATTATTAAAATGCTGTATGCAATAAATTTTCGCTTATTTTGATCTAAACTTATAAAAAAGTAAGGAAAATATATTTAATAAAAATTCTGCATCAAAAGGTTAAAAGTATTGCAATTCGTATTCACACAATCTAAAAATCATGCTTCGAGCTTCGTATTTACGCAAATTCAAAACCGCGATTTATATCTTCGTATCTTTAAATATAACGATTCACATTCCCACTATTTTAAAATAATAGATCATGATTCATATTCTAATATCGTGATTCTTATTAGAACTAAGTTATTTCTTAAATTAGTTACTATAAATGTGAAATATTCTTCATTGATAAGTAATTCTAACATAAATCTTAGTTAAATAAATTTTATTAAACATAAAACATGCATGGTAAAAAAATTGATAACTTGATATCGACTTTTTGTACATAATTTTCAGGATCTTTCACTTTGCATCACAAATACGCTTGATTATATTTCTTAATCCACTTCTTATATAAAATAACATGATTCGAGTTAAAAACAATATATGTAACTAATAAATATTGTTTTTCAGAAATCATTTATCAAATAAAAAACCTCCCCAATCCTTTTCTTATCTTGATCAAGAGCAAAACATATTCTATTCACTAAAGAATTATTTCCCAAGTTAATAATTTTTTTTAACGTCTGTGTCGGTAGTAAATCACTTTGTCTACGTTCTTGCAATGGCATGTTAGCTCGTCAAATTAACCCTCTCACTCGACCTCTGATGAAATATGAGGAAAAAAATTGATTACTTGTCTGGGCAAACATCTTTTGATCACTTGCTGTTGTAAACTTAATAACTATTTGTTTACCTTAGAAATGAAAACTATACTAGATTCGGGTGAAAAAGAATATGAAGCTAAACATGAGAACTGTTTATTTATTAACCTAAACGTATCGATTTTTTTTTATTTTTATATCAAACTCTATTGTGACAAAAAGTCTTATTATAAAATATTTTATAGATATAGTGTTTCTTTTAGTTTTTTTTTTACCCAGACAGTGTCTAAATATTTTTCCCAGAAGCTTTCAAATGAGCAGTATTATTGTAAGAATATTATTTACCTTCTCTTCCCTACTTATTAAAAACATTTTTTAGAAATAAGTGTTCGAACCATGCTTTTTTTTTGTTTCCGGATTGTAGATATCTGAGTAAGGCGATTTTTTTTTCTATTTGTAATAGCGAAAACGAAAACAATTAATTTAGTAATATTTAGTTTAAGTGCAAAACTTGATGAATATTGATTAATGTGTATAGGAAGTGTTGCTGTCGCAAAATTTTACTATTGCATGCCTTTCAAATCGTGTGGTCATAGTATGAAGCGTAATCGGTTAAGCCGTCACTCATAAAGTTGGTTGGACAGATGGGGGTAGTTGGTTCGATCCTGACAAAACAACCGGTGCGTACACGTAGCAAGGTGCACGCTAAATCAGCCGTGGCTGAATTACATTTTATCGGCAATGATGTGGAAAGTTTGGAGAGAGGGATACCAACGCCTTCTATAACTGAAAGCCTCCACACGGTTTTTTATAGGTAGTCCGATCAGACCACTGTGTAGGATATCCACTTTCCGAACGAGTCACTGAATACAAAATCTAGTTAAAATAAGAAAGTGGTAGCAAATATATGACTAAAAATTTGTTTCATTTATGAATATTATTGGTTTGCCTTATTCACTTGTCAACCACTACAGATTCAATTCTCAAATTTATAAGATGAATTTCTCTCAATTACTTTTACAAAAGGTTTTGGGTTCATGCGCACAACTGGTTCACTTTTTAAACTGTCTGCGCGGACACCTTATAAAAGACCGTGTGGAGGCTTTTTGATGTAGGAGATGATAGGGATGCCAGCTAAGGAGCTGGTCACGCAGTCTGGCCAAATGGTCAAAATTACGTGACATCCCAACCATGACCATTAAAAGACAGAACCCTAAAATGATGCTATGTGCTTGGCCATATGAACAGATTTCTAGAATATGAACAGTTTTTTTTTAGAATATGAACAGAAAATTTAGAATTTTGGAATTTAATGATAAAAGGCACAAACTTTAGACACATTTATCATATATCAATTAATAAAATTCTAAGACACTTTCTTAATGATCTCAATAATTTTTGCTAAAGATATCAAATAGACTCTCTTTACCTTTAGGTACGTCAACAAAATTGAAATTGGCTGTTTATTACCCTTTTAAAAACTTGTTATTAATAAATTTACTAAACACTTATTTGTTAATTTATATTTTTTCATGTGCAAGTCAAACTTGGGCCAATCCGTGACTTAAAATGTGCGCAAAACGGGCAAACCATGTTTCTCTCTCTTTTAAATAAATGTTAATTTTCTAAAATCATTAAAATTGTATAGTTAAATATCAGCCTCATAAATTATAATCTTCTTTAAATTATCCAGTATAATAATATTTTCTTGCGCACATCCATTTTTCGGACCAATCCTATATAACTAACAAATCAAACGCGCTTCATTTCTGCAGTAAGAATAACCCTTAAATCAAAATTCCTCTATTTATGCTTTTAAGTCCATTTGAGCTTCTCTTTTAATACTTTGTAACCTAGCAATTTGATTACGAAAAATATTTTAAATCATTCTAGAAAGAGTGCGGTACATGTAAGTTCATTTCGTTTCGTGTTTTGTTCTGTTTTTCCTTTTATTTTCTGGTTTTTGCGTGATATATGTTTTACTTAAGGAGTTCTATTTTGTTTCAATTTTTTTCGAGTCCTCATCACACTATTGTATTGATATATTTATCTTTGACTATATTGATACAAAATTAGAAAGCACTGCTAATTGCGGATATAATCTTGTGAGCTGATGAGGAAATTATGTAGTTGCATACCTGCCAACTTTTACGTATTTGGCGTAAAATTTTATTTTTATATTTAAAGTGGTAGTAAATATATACTATTTTTTCCTTTATAAACTTAATTTTTAAATGATTTTGATCACCACTATTTTTAAAAAATTTACGCATATATATTAATATGCGTTACTCTCAACAACTTCAGCTCAAGCTCTTTCAATTACAACCTATTTCGTTGCTTAAAATTGAAATTTTAATTCCATTTTAATACCACTGGGAAAAATCGTAATTGAAGGGATTAAAAGTTGGCAGGTATGTAGTTGCATTTTTTTCCGGCTTTTTAATATATATATATTTTTTTTAAATTGAATTTTAGTTTTTCTTTGTATCTTTGCAATAATCTTTATTATTTTCCATGTTTTTTTTCAATATTTTTAATATATATATTAAAGATGCCAAGTTGCCCCGCTCAGTAAAAAACTATTTCTTAGTGGTAACGAAATTTAAATTTTAGTTTAGTATTTATCATTTTAAATCATTTTTCCACCACTACATATCAAAAATTTGTAGTTTGATATGAAATGCAATTTATATTACAGTTATCCATACCCTCCAACTTATGAGGATTTTGAAAATAATTCTTTCTAGTGGTAGCGAACCAAAGTAGAAATTTTTAAAGCAAATGGATCTCTCATAAAACTTTTATCAGAAATTAAGAATCTAGCCATATGGCATGCACTTTTATAAGTAATAGTGGACAAGTTACGCTAAAATTAATTTTTTTTTAAATATTAAGACATTAATTTTGCTACCGTCTGATAAGGAGATTTCTGAAACTACGGAAATTCCGTAGCAGTTGGAGGGTATGCTGAGTTATCTAAAGGTAAATGTTTAAAGAGTAGACATTATTACCCTTATTCTACAAGTTTTATTATTTAATTCGCTACCAATTTATTCAAAGATTTGAAAAAAGTGGAGCAGTTTGCATCCCTGAATGCATATTTATATATAATATATAGTGATGTGCAAAATAACTTCAAATTAATTTTATTTTATCAAGGATTATATATTTTGTTTAAAACTGTGCAGGAGAAAAAAAATTGTCAAAACCACGGTGCAAGTTGGCTGCACCGTGGTTGCAGTCAGATGCTTCGTATCGCAAATAAATATTTTCTATTGGTAGCAAATTTTATTTTTGAATTATGAATTAGTAAACTTAATTTATCTGTTTTTCACACCACAACTACTTCTAAATAATTCGAAAGGTTTATATGAAGTGCCACTTTGTTACAGTTTTTTCCTGTTGTGCCTTTTTAAAAATTGGAAAAATTTATCAACAAAACGCCATCGCTTTGGTGAAGTTTTCTCGAAAAAATTAAGACTGGTAGCTTAATTATTTCATTCTTGAAATTTTATTTAAGTAAGACAGTCGCACTAACAGTAATTACAGATTTATTAATAATATAAAAATCAATATTTGGCCATTAATAATATTTTAAAACTTAAGGGTATCCAATTATTCTAAACATAAAAGCCCTTCCACTATTCTCGAAATGTGATTTTTATGTCAAAATTGGATGTTAACATTTTCGTTTCGCAGCAGTACTTTTAAATGTGTTAGCCTAAAATCAGCAATTTTAGTTTAGAACTTTCCATCATTTCTTAAAATTTTTTGTTGTAGAGCTCTTATTAGTTGAACTTCTATAAGTCGAATCGGCACAATAAATGCTAATTATGAAATAATGTGGTTACCAGTCATTACTAATTTCCTTAAAAGTTTTCTCAAAAAAAAAAAAAAAAATGAAAAACGGGTTTATAGGATACGTAAGGTTTGAATAAAATAATTTTTTTTTAATTTGATTATTATTCTATAATTGAGGAGTTACTCAGTATTCGTAATCTACCAACTAGATACATTTCGTTTTCTTTGTTTTTTTTTCTATAACTTTTTTTAAAGGACTGTGATAACTTACAAATTAACCCTTTCATTGGTGATGGTATAAAGACAGTCGACCATAAATTAACCATTAAAATTATAATAGTTTTTATCTAGAGTCGCGGTGGCTCAGGGATAAAGCGTTTGCCTTCCAATCAGGTGAACCAGGTTCGAATCCCAGCGAAGGCTGGTCGATACGAAATCCACACCGGCTCGCACCGACCACAGTGCTGATTTGAAATATCCTCAGTGGTAGACGGATCGTTGGTTAGAGACCCCTTGTCCTCAGGCTAACCGTGGGAGGTTCTAGTGGTCTTCATGTCCATGTAACCCGAATGCGGTTAATTCCATCAAAAAGTCCTCCACGACGACAAATTTCTCCCAATACTTGATCCAGGAGTTTCCTCGCCCTCTGGATTGGGTTCAAAATTACAAGGCCATGAAGTTGAACATTAGTAGCCGTAAAGCTGGCTTGATTGGCTGGATCCTTTCAATGCCCTATTGGCAAGTGTATACATCTGTGATTATGTCTCAGTTTTAACTTTTCAATTTTAGCACTATATTCATTTATGTCATTTTATCCTTTCACCTTTTGACGGTTTTATGAGTTGTATTTACGGCTGTTTTTGGTGAATTGTTAGATTTTTCGTCTTGTATTGAGGGGTCCACCAGCTCTGGCTCACAGCTCACTCAGTTTTTACTGGTTGTCTCAGGGTTCATAATTTTTGTATTTTATATATATATAATTTTTGTATTTTATTTATATAAGGGTTAATAAGTTTTGAATTTTGTATATACATATAATTTTTATTTTATTTATATAAGGGTCCGTTGACCTTTTAAATGATCCATTGTATTTGGCGTATGGGCCTATTGGCCTAGGCCGCTGTATATATAATAAATTAGTAGCCGTAAACCCAAGAAATTGGGGCGGCTGTTCATCGATGGTTACAAAATAAAAAGTTAAGATTAAACAGAAAAACTTTTTAATATTTTATTCTCGAAAAGTATGCATTTAAAACACAGTTCAAAGATATGAGTTTTCAAGAAACATACAAGAAACATTGCATAAATATTTCACAATTACACAAAAAATCTGATTAAATTAATTTTCAAATACACAATTGGAATGTGGAGTATGGTGACAGTTCATTGCACAGCACACTAGTAGTACTTGTAGGCAATACATAAAATCACATTTGCCTAATAAATTTCGCAGCAATAACAATCTTTAAACTAGGGTTCACTAAAGTTTCTACATTTATATATATATATGTATATCGTTTTTATGTTTATAACATGTGTCCATTCCTCAAAGGGTTCAAGTAGAAGAATGAAATCTGATTAAACAGTATTATCAGTGAGTTATCAGGGAGCAATATATATTTTCGTTGTAACTAGATGCATAGTTAATTCAATATTTAAGTCATACGCTTGTATAATGCAAACACTAGTATGTTAACGTTATGGGATGGTATTTGCTATGGCTGCAAAACATGAAGCTGTTAACTTTTTAATTGTAGGACAAATTTAGCGCAGTAAGAAAAGTTTTCAGCAATGATGTCATGAATATGTAAAAAAAAATGTATGCTAAATATGTCTGTGTTCAGCTTTGATCAATAGCGTCAACATTTCTGTATTAACTCTAGGTAAACAATCTTTCTTTTAGCGGCAAATGTTTTGGAAAATTTTACATGACAAAACTATTGACACGATTTCAAAGATCATGCTTAAAGCTTTGAAGATATGGTGTTCCATTTATTGTTGAAAAATTTACATCAATCAGAATAAGCATACGGTATAGTATGAGCTAAAATTATTCTTATGTAAATATCTTATTCTTATGTAAGTACAGGGCAAAATAATGTGAACAATTTTGTATTATCCTTATGTAAATAATCTTCCTTTTAGCGGCAATTGTTTTGGAAAATTTTACATGGCAAAACTATTGATACGATTTGAAAGATCATGCTTAAAGCTTTTAGAAATGGTGTTCCATTTACTCTTGCAAACTTTACATCGATCAGAATAAGCATACGGTATAGTATGAGCTAAAATTATTCTTATGTAAATATCATATAGATCGATTTCAAAATTGCTGGAATTAAAGCAAGAAAGAAGATATAAACTTTCTCTCTTCACTTAGATCGATCTGAATTATGCATGCTTAAAAAATGGCACAATTCTAAAAGCTTCAAGCGTTATCTTTCAATTTGTGGCAACGGTTTTGACAAGTAAAATCTTCTAAAACATTCGCTGCTAAAGGAAGGATAGTTTACATATATACAAGGGATTCCATTTTTTAGTCCTGTAATATGGAAATCAATACATAAAATCAAACTGTGTGTATTTTTAAAATCTCATGACATTTGCTTATGTAATCGTCAAGAAACTTAATTAAATGTATAGTTTCTGAATAAAATATAGAAAATTGTTTTTAATTTTTTTCAATTAACAATAGTTAGTTTATTTTTATTATGTAAGTATTCAAAGCTTTTTTCGTGAACTATCAGAAACCTTATAAGAATACAGACATATGAACGTTTTGTAAAGAACAATAATTATCGGTTACAGTTTTCCAAATTTATAATGATTTTCCTGCGAAACGAAATATCTGTTCCCGTTATATTAACACTGTAGTGTTTGCATTAATTTGTTGTCTTCTTTCATAGTGAGTCTTTATTCAGTTTTAAAATATTTATATCGATGAAGTGTAAAGAAATCGGCAAAGCACTTGGAACAAACGATAAAATTGTTTCTATCGTTTATATATTTTTGAAATTTCAATGGTGGCATCGAATTTCCCAAGTTGAACCGGTTGCAAATCTGCCTGCTCCGTGACCGGTTACGCTCGAAATATTCATGTTATGATCTAATCTTCTTTCTCCTAAAATAAAATTGGGAAAATATTCATTAGTAGTTGAAATATACAGAAATATCAAAATTGATGCTCTCTTATTAAGAAAACAAAAACTTAAACAGCCTTAAAAATACAGAAGGTGTACCGTAGTGGCTGCATTCGATATGAAGTTTTTGAATTAGTATAAAAAATGATATCTAAAATCTGTAGCCATTTGATGTAACAAATATTTTTTTTAATTAAGAAATAAAAAAGAATTCTAGAAAAATTATCAAACAGCAGCGGTCGCCATAGCAACGCATCCAATGACAACGCATGCGCACTGCATGGTCCCATATCTCAAAAATAAACTCACAAACTTAATGCATAACAAAATTAAAAGTGAAAAAATGAATTTAAAAAAAATATCAAACAGCGGTCGCCATAGCAACACATGTGCACTGTTTACTATTACTCTTGAACACAGTTGAAAAGTGCGGACGCCATAAAATCCAAAACAAGTCCCATTTTGCCAATGGATAATAAAAAGTATTCCAAACTATGCGGAATTATTACTAAATTCGGTATGAGCAAAGTATGGAGTAAAATCATCAAAAAACTGCCTAGCAGTGGTCAGCGTTCTATTAAAATTTAAGTACTATTAAAAAAGTAGGAAAAATTTCATCTATTTTTAAAAGAAACGTGATATTTTAATAGCCACGGCATGTTGTCAATTTAAATTATCACAGTTAGTTCTAAAATTGAAAACAGTGCAATTTTTGAATTAAAGTAAAATCTAAAAAGTAAATATTTTGTAAACTTTAAATTAAACTTAAATAGTTGTTTGATAGTTTAAAATAAATACGCTATTATATTTACATTTGCAACCACAGGTATAGGAGGATAGGTATGCCTAGCCTGTCTTAAAGGAACAGACATGGCTTCATCTTTAGATAAACTAATTTTCAATTATTTTAATCCTTGATTCGTTTTTATTGAACTCAATAGTGATTACTCAGAACTTTTTTTTAAATCGATTTAACAAATATTCTAAAATAGGTGTAAAAGGTAGTCATTACAGAACAAAATATATTTTGTACGTAATGATTCTTGCACTAACTCAAGCAATAAGTGTTTTCAATGATTTTAGTCAGAATAAAGTTATTTAGAATGCATGAAATTAAGAGTAAAAATCGTATTTCTGTAAATTTATTGCATCTTTGTTATCTGAATATAATCAAATTTGTTGATTTATCTATTATAATTTATCTATAAGAATAACCTATTTTTTTAAAAGTCGTTGACAATTTTCCTATTCGCCTATCTATATTGCAACAGCCGTTGAGCAGCCTACCTAATTTTAAGTTTATGACTACTAATGTACTACCGCAGCCTTGTAATTTTGAACCCAATCCAGAAGGCAAGGGAACAACTGAATCAAGAATTGGGAGAAATTTGATTTCGCGGAAGACTTTTTAATGGAACTAACCCTCATTTGCGTTATACAGAGAGGAAAACCACGAAAACATCCCACAACAATGGGATTCTAACTCATTATCCATCTACCTTCGTAGATGTTTTACGGCAGCACTGTGGTCGGTGCAAGCCGAGTGCGGAATTTGTATCGATCAGCCATCGCTGGGTTTCGATCCCGGGTCACTTCCGTGAGCAGCGAGAGCTCTATCCTTTCAATTTTTAGTTATCGAGCAGCCGTTTTTTAGGATATAGAGCTTTTTCTTTATAAAGAGGTGCCCCAGGTTCGAATCGCAGTGGTAGCTGGTTGGTACAAATTCTACTCCAAGCTCGCAGCGACCACAGTACTGCCGTAAAATATCTTCAATGGTAAATGGATCTTGAGTTAGAATAACCTTGCCGTAGGGCTGACCGCGGAAGTTTTATCTAGTTTTTCTCCTCGTGCAATGCAAATGCGGGTCAGTACCAACAAAAAGTCCTCCATGAAGGCTAATTTGTTCCAATGTTTGATCCAGGAGTTCTCTCGTCTTCTGGGTTGGGTTCAAAATTACAAGACTATGGCATATTATCTGAATGGACATGTCAGAATTTAATGTTAAATATAATTGTTTTAACTGGCAACTTGTAAGCGTAACAATGAAAGAATAGAACGGATTTTTATCGATTTTCTGTTATTTAAAAGCATTGAAAATTTTCTTAAAACTAACAACAACAAGACATTATTACACTTTTATGTATTTCTAAGAGAAAAAAAAATAAAGAACGTTTTCATATTATGCATAGTAGATATATTAATTGCTCTAATTAAGTCTCCTTAGTAAAAATTTTACTTTGGTTTTCTAGAAACAACAAACAAAACTTAAAAAATATTAGTTAAAATAATTATACAAATGTTATAATTAGTGCTTGAATATTTTAGAAGTATTAAAAGATATGTTTTACGACATAACAGGCAAAATTAATGGTTCAATCTAGTTTGCGAAAAACGGAACAACTCGAATTTTTAATATAATTAGCTGTACCTTTTTTTCATTTTACATTGGCGGTTAGAGAAAATAAAAATCTTCACTAACTCTAATTACGTTCGGTTAAAAATACGACATTTTTTCCCTTTCGTTAATGATAAATTATATTTGTTCATTATCATTTAACCACCCACAGCTGTTATTTCAGAAAGTAATACTTTGCTTATTTGTAATAACGCTTTTTTGATGAAGTATACATTGCTACATCATGCAGAATTGTTAATTTAAAAATTCTTAACAAAACTTAAACTAGGTAATTATTTATGTTTCATAAACTACATTATCTTAAGAAGAAATAACAGAAAACAGTGCACAAAAAAAGAAACGGACCACCTTAAATAACTTTTGATCTATTGATCGGATATTCAAATTTTAGGACTCAATCTTCTTGGTTACAGGGAGTGAGCTCCAAATATGATATTTAGTGCAAACTATACTTTAAGTTTCAAATTAAGACACAAAAACGTACTTTCTCGTAATAAGTATACCTTTTTAAGGCGGATTCGGATTTCTGACCACCGCAATATAGAGGGTATGGTACCAATAGTTTGGTCAGTAGAGCGGTCTAAAGTCTGGACCTATTAATGTTTATTTTACTTATTGCATATTCTGGAAATATATTATATTCCATATCTGGAAATTTTTACAAATAATTATGTGTGAGACGCGATGGCTCAGGGGATAGAGCATTCGCCTTCCAATGAGGAGAACCGGATTCGAATCCCAGTCGATACAAATTTCGCATCCGGCTTGCACCAACCACAGTGCTGACGTGAAATATCCTCAGTGGTAGACGGATGATGGGTTAGAGTCCCCTTGTCATCAGGCTAACCGTGGGAGGTTATCGTGGTCTTCCTCTCCATGTAACGCAAATGCGGGTTATTTGCATCAAAAAGTCCTCCACGAAGGCAAATTTCTAACAAAACTCTATCTAGGAGTTCCCTTGTCTTCTGGATTGGGTTCAAAATTACAAAGCTACGGAGTTTAACATTAATAGTCGTAAACCCATAAAATCAGGAAGGCTGTTCAACGACGGTAATAAAATAAAATAATTATATGCAGAACATAAATTTTAGTGAGTAGTTATAATTCTTTATTTAATAATAGTCAAAAAAATTAAAATTTTTGGATATACAATTATCATCATCGTTATAAGGACATATCAAAATGCAAAATTTGATCCAAATCGGAGCAATATTTCTTAGAAATTCTTAAAATACAACTTTCTCAAAATTCAATTTTTCAGGAGCTATTCGACTGATTTCACTCAAAATGTGCTATTTAAAATTGCTTCGAAATGATTCTTTAAAATAATGTGATTGCATTCTTTAAAAACCTCGAACGGTTAGCCTGACTGCAAGAGGATTCTACCCCATAATCCGTCTACCACTGAGGATATTTTATGCCAGCACTGTGGTCGGCGTGAGACGGATGCAGAATTCGTATCAACCAGAAACCGCTGGGATTCGAAACTGATTCACCTCATTGGGAAGTAAACACTATCCCCTAAGCCACCGTAGCTCAAATAAGGCTTTTGTCGACAAGTTGAAGATCTTCCTGCTGTCAATTAGAATGCTTTTCAAAGAAGTTTTTATGTTCTTTTAGAATACGTTCAGTCGCCAAGCTAATTAAAATATTGATTTTGAGGAAAATTGTGCGCTTTAGAAAAACATTAGATCCGTTATTTCAGGCCAAAAATATACAACAAGCACGTATTTTTATCTAATGGCCATTTTTATAGTGCATTGTGGGAAAATTTAATATTACATACTTTGCTTGACAATATGTATTTATGAAACATTCAAGTTATTTCTTTAAAATACTTACCGACATTTTCTCTAATGATGTATAAATAATGGTCTTTTAAATTCTCACTGGATTTCTTTGAGCTAATAAGACACCTTTGTCGTATCACTATAGGTTCCGATGTGGTTCTAAAATGAATAGTAGTAAAGAAATTAATATAATATTATTTACCTAATTTCTTTTACATTAACTTAAACACAGAAGTTAAAACACATTTTTAACACATTTCCTGAAACTATTGAAATGAAATTTTAGTTTTATAACTTTAAATTTAAACATTTTAATTTGTTTAGGTTGAAACAAAGAAAAAAATTCTGAAATTGAAGTTGTTGAAGAAATTAGAAAAAAGTGAAGACTGTTATTTCTAAATTTTTTGAAAACTCAATTTTTCGAAGAACATACGGAGTCTTGCAAAATGCTTCATAATTAACAAGAATCTACAATTAGTGAGTAACTTTTTGTTTACTGCTACCTATGTAACGTGTAATCTACATACCTTTGCTTCTTTTTTTTTAAAGATTAATTAACTAGTTTTTCTAAGAACTTAGGGGGTCCTGCAAAATGCTTAGTAATGAATAAGAATTAACAATTAGTGAGTTCTTGTAAGATAACTTTTAGATCAGTGGTTTCCAACTGGCTGCCCGGGGACCGCATCCGGCCTGCGAAGCCTTTTTTTGTGGCCCGCGAACTAAAATATATTAGTTGTCATTTTTTGCGGACAATTTTCATAAAAAATCTACACGAGTTTAAAGTACTTTTCTCGTTAATAAAAACCTAATTTCTTCGTTTTTGTGAAATTTATCATACCAACGGTGCAAAAAAAAATTATTTCTCAGTTTTTGCATCCAAGAAAATATTAATTCAAATACAAAAATAATCGTGTATGTTGTTTTAGCATGCGTGTATCAGAAATTATCTCGAAGAAATTCTCCGATTTAACTTTTTGAAACCACTCATTTTGGACCTCGGCTTCAGATCGATGGGTAGCAAATTAATTGTTTAATACATGGGTGCACGTTAAAGTTTTTTAATGCGAATTAAATATTTTTAAAAATCTACTTCTTATTTTAATTTGTAATTCTATACTTTTGTTTGTTACAACTTGGTAAAAATCTGATAGTAATATTTAATGTTCCTTCAAATATAAAAGAGTCCTACTTAAAATTTTGATAAAGTTGCGGCCATTTGATTTTAATTGTGGCCCCCGGCCTCATGTAAGTTGAAAACCCCTGTTTTAGATAATGATAAAAAAAAATTTTAATATCATTTATGTACATAATATTCATTTTCCTGTTAACATTTGCAAGACTGAGTTAAAATCTACAAAATGCAATATTTAAGTACTAAATAATGGCTAGTTGTATAGCGTTTTTTGTTAGGGGTTATTTAATGTATAAGCTTAGCTTATAACCATATTGAGAATGATACTGTAGGTATTTGTACTGATATACTAATAGAGAAGAAAAAATATTAAAACCTTAAAGAAACGTAGTCCAATAACATAGTTTTTCGACCTTCTGGCTTAAATTATAACATATACATATATTTAGTATTTTTAGTTGAGTTTGCGTCAATTAAAAAAAAATCTGATATATTAAACAGGCTCTGACAGTTAGCAGATTTTGTCGAAATTTTTTTCAGGAAATGATCTTTTCAAAAAAGAAAATGTTTAACACTCGCTTTTATATTTTTTACAAAAAGAAATTTTCTTAATGTTATGGAGTGCGAAAACTAAAGATGATCCAGTACTTATTTTTTATTTAAGTTCATCGATTTACAAATGGAACATTTTACTAGAAAATACTTCTCCTTCGCATGGACACTTATTTGGGTGTTCCATTACTTTTAACTAATATCAATTTCTACTAGATCACAAAATGGTTTACTTTTGCACAAAGGTAAAAGGTCATTATAAATACCATGATATATGCATTTATTCTTAGATATTGTCAAAATCTACACGTTCTATCAGAACCTCAAATATTTTTTTTTGGCAGGACCTTAAAATTGGGGAAAATGTAATTGGATAATCAACGGAAAGTTCGCGATCCTTAACTACCTCTACCAATACTGAATACGCATGAAATTTGTTAGATAAGCAGCTTTAAGCATAGCAGAAACTAAATCGATTCACAAATCCATAGTGAAAAACATTTTTAGAGTTTAAACATGATGTCGTAGAGATCCTATGTGGATATTTGATGTTTTCATTTTCACCATTGATGAACCTAAGATTTCATCTTAAATTTCAAAAGGGAGGGAACCTATTTATCTTCGAGTCTATTCCTTTCTCCTTTAATATCTTTAAATAGCTAATGTGTATAATATTTTACATACAAACAGTTATATAGTGAAACTCTTAAATGGAATGGTAAAGGTCTAAAAGGCTTTCCATCACAATGGCGTCCTCCTGCCCCTTGTACACATTGATAGAACTATAGATCAATTTGTTTATAAAAAATTTTACAAGTACATATGCTAGCTTATGCTCGTAAGACGATGCCTCGTGGATGAACATTTCAGCAGGATAATGGTCATAAGCACACCTCATAAATTTACAGCTAAAATAATTGAAACTTTGAACCGGCAGAGTCAATCACCTGACCAGAATCCAATAGAGCACCTTTGAGAACTCATTGGAAGAAAAGTCCAGGCATAGAAACATTCATCAAAATCAGAACTCCTTCAGAATCTTCAGTCGAAATTTGAAAAACTTCGCTCTAGAAAACTTTGTTAATGACTAGACGATGTGCCGCAGTCAGCAAAGCAAAAGGATTGTCAACGAAGTATTTGAAATTCATTATTACTTTCTCATTTTCTTAATTTTATTAAAAGTCTAGAAAAACTGAGTCATATCAAAACTTTCGATTTCAATATTTAAAATTCTCGTTTTGTGTTTGTTAAATTAAAAATTTTCAAGTCCATTATTAGTTGCTCCCAATGCAGGATGACTAAAACCACAAATTACTAATTACAGATCGTTAAGAATTTTTGCTTGCAGAAAAGGTTCAAGCAGAAAAACATATTGTCTCGAAACTTGTGCTTCCTACTCTTTACGAACATTCAAGTTTATGGCCAATTCTTTACAGTTGGTATTAAAAATAAAATGAATTCTAGGTACGTGATGCGTTAAATATTTTTTTTTTATATTAATCAATCTCAATTGCACATATAGCTTAACATAACGTTTCCAGAAGAAATTGCCCTATAAAGGGTTAACCTAATTTTTTCTCAATTTTGTAATCTCTGTTTAATAGCTGCTAGTGACTCTGATGTATGTTATCCTTAATCATAATGTATAATAACATACGATAAAATTATAACTGATCATTCAAAACAAACTTCAGTTATAAAATCCCTTAAAGTATCAATAATCATATCTTGTTAGAAATAGGTATGCCACATACATATTTTTAGGTCTCGTATAGAATCAGGGGTCTGTTTAGAAGAAATTTGGCACCGTTAACGGACCCTTCACAAAATATCTTTTCATAAAAACGGACCCTTCACAAAATATTTTAACTTAAAAACGGACCCTTCACAAAAT
>NC_092212.1:73211157-73218320 GCF_043381705.1 Parasteatoda tepidariorum
ATTATTTAGCACGCTCATCTCAGATAGTAAAATTATTTTCTTCTTTATCATTCTAATTTTCGAGATTTATCATGGTTACGCTGAATCTACTTCAAAGAATCTCTTCCTAAGAAATCTCTTCCTAATTCCTCTATTATTTAGCACGCTCATCTCAGATAGTAAAATTATTTTCTTCTTTATCATTCTAATTTTCGAGATTTATCATGGTTACGCTGAATCTACTTCAAAGAATCTCTTCCTAAGAAATCTCTTCCTAATTCCTATATTATTTAGCACGCTCATCTCAGATAGTAAAATTATTTTCTTCTTTATCATTCTAATTTTCGAGATTTATCATGGTTACGCTGAATCTACTTCAAAGAATCTCTTCCTAAGAAATCTCTTCCTAATTCCTATAATATTTAGCACGCTCATCTCAGATAGTAAAATTATTTTCTTCTTTATCATTCTAATTTTCGAGATTTATCATGGTTACGCTGAATCTACTTCAAAGAATCTCTTCCTAATTCCTATAATATTTAGCACGCTCATCTCAGATAGTAAAATTATTTTCTTCTTTATCATTCTAATTTTCGAGATTTATCATGGTTACGCTGAATCTACTTCAAAGAATCTCTTCCTAATTCCTATAATATTTAGCACGCTCATCTCAGATAGTAAAATTATTTTCTTCTTTATCATTCTAATTTTCGAGATTTATCATTGTTACGCTGAATCTACTTCAAAGAGCTGATAAACTTCAAACAGCCTCTTCAAATTTTAAAAAAAAATGGTTGTAGGTTAAAATTGGTTTTCTAGTTTGAAATTGGAGCACAAAATCAATTAAAAAATTCCCGGCAAAATGCAATATTTTTGTGGAACTTAGTTATTCTAAATTTCTATAAGTAGTGTTGATGGAGGAAAACTTAACATATTTTTAATCGGCATTTAAATGTGAGTGCCGGGTTGTGTTATTGACAAATTCAGTACTATACCTTCCTATCGTCTAGTTATATCATAGTTGGAAATAAAATTCTGTTTTATATATTTTCAGATATTTTATTTTCGAACAACATACACACCTTGGCCAATGAATTAGAAACTTGGGAGCTTTCCTCTTAACTTGTTCGCATCGTACAAAGCTCTGGGGGAAGTAACATAATGCAAGATATGTTCTGCAGGTATGGAATTGGTGCCTTGGTGTTTCTCAAGGTAAAAATGAACATGCTCGAAAGTCCGTAACATAATGCAAGATATGTTCTGCAGACATGGAATTGGTGTTTCTCAAGGTAAAAATGAATAGGAACATGCTCGAAAGTCCGTAACATGATGCAAGATATGTTCTGCAGGTATGGAATCGGTGCCTTGGTGTTTATCAAGGTAAAAATGAATAGGAACATGCTCGTAAGTCACATCGCACACGAGTCTCCTCTTCCATCTAATTTACAGGATCTTGAAGTCTATGTGGTCAATGTATGGTATTCTCTAGATATAAATGTACTCCAGAAATATTTGGAATCGACGACATCACGAATTCGGACTGTTAGCCTTGCGGAAGAAGATCCAAGAAAATACTATCAACGATTTTTAATTTATTGGCCAATGTATGTATTAGATAAGTGGTTTCTAAAATGTGTTCCGCGAAACTCAAGGATTCGTTGGAAATATGACAAGGGCACCGAAAAATGGGACATTAAAAAAACTAGTGACAAATCATTTGTTTATTAATATTTCGGTTACGATTTAAAATTATTCAAACAAAATATCTGCGTAAAACATAGTTTTTTTTCCATCACAATTTGCAATTCAAAGAAAATAACCAAATTCAACATTAAAGAAATGTGATTCGTTGGCATCCATTCTAGCAGTTTTTTTTACGTCCTTTAGCTCATTTTGTTCGTTTTTAGCTTATGCATACACCAAAACCAAATCCAGGCTCAGAACTGTGAATTTAATTATCTGGTATAAGACTATCATTGATATTAAAAGTCAATTCTTCGTTTTAACAACTTAAAAATGATTAATTATGTTTACAATTGCTAATACATTTTATTTAGGAAAATGGAGTTCCTCTAAAATAGGTCGAAGAAAGGACGATAAAAGATTGTTTTAATTGCGTTTCCCTACCAACCGCATACTTTATTTGCCATTATAAATGATGGTGAATGCTGCATATATGTCAGCACATGACATTTTCACTTAAATATTGTCTACTTTTGTCTCCATATGTTGAAACAATGAATGTACAAGGAACCAAAAAATAAACAGACCACCCTAAATAATGGACTAAGGAACGGTAGCAAAACAGGTCGTGGACGTACCACTGTGCAGTAAGTGTACCTCTAATGACAACCAAAGGGCTCTGGCTGTCAAAGGAAATGGCACCCCAGACCATAATGCCTTGTTGAGGGCCGGTGAAGGCAGGATCCCCCCTCTGCCCTGTGCGTCTCCAAACACGTCTTCGATGATCGTCAGGACACAGTTGGAAGCGGGATTCATCGCTAAAGACTATACATCCCCAGTCGGCATCATTCCAGCCTGATCTGTTCAAAACATTCATGCATACGAAATTTCAAAGCAATCGGATTATTGCTTCTTGGTGCGTCGATTTTTTTGTTATAGAGTGTATTTCCCAGATTTACGGCTATCCCCAATAATTTGGGAGCCAAAAATAATCAGAGTCCGTCAAAAAAAAAAAAAAAAATTATCTACAGAAAGTACAGTTTGGAGTGTGATTTCGAAACTTAAAATATCATCAACACTAATTAATTAGCATATTTGAAATCACTCCTTCGAACCATTAAGATTGAATAATAAATAATAAAAAAACAATTGTACTTCTAATGAAGATCCGATCATCGGATCAAAAGCTATTTAAGATAGTCCATTTTCATTTTGCGTATTGTACACGCTGTGCGGTCACTTTGAACTCCATGCTTAAAATAGCAATAATAACAATCGCATTGCAAAGTACTGCAGAAGAATATTGTAAGTTTGTACATACTGATGCAAAATTGTAACGGTTTGAAAAATCAAATAATAAATAAATGTTTTTTTTTACCTAGGTCTCTGCAAAAAAGCTCTGTTCTCCTGTTGGTCCAAGTGTGATACTGTTTGATGACGTGGATCAATTATTTGGTCAATTGCTTCAGCTACCTTCTCAACAACGTCCCCTGCCGTAGTTTTATCTGTAACTGGAATTGCAACACTATTTGGATGACGCAATGACGAAATTTGAACCCGGATCACAGAGCTACTATTGGATAAAAAATCCTATTGAAAGAAATATTAAATTTATTATTAACTTGTTAATAAAATTTTATCTTTTTTTTTGTATATAGATATGAGATAAAGTGCAACTTTTAACTTTTTCTAACTTCATGATTTTCTGAAAGTAAGACTTTCATTATATAGCAAAATTTACATAATTACTAAATTACAACTGCTTAATATTGTTAATATCTCAATGTAAATACTACTATACTACCTTATCTTTCATCTTGTAATCTCATTACTGTCAAATTTCAATTACTATCTAATATGTACATTAAGATTCTATCTAAATAGAAGTAGGAGGACATATAGCTATATTTCAATGTTCATCTTCCTTTAATCATTCGCGTAATGATAAAAATATTGTTTAACCGAATAATTTTGAAATTTATTTCTGAGTTTTTGTCAAACGTAGAGCTAAATTTCTTTATTGAAAGTACTGTTAAATTAAAAACCATGATGGCAATAAAATTGAACCATCTCTAAACAAAACTTTTTTAACAACCTAACATACATGCGTGCATATAGCAACAAAAAAAAATCATTAATTTAAATTTAAAAAAACTCTTCGTCCTTCATATCACCCCTTAGATTGCCTCTTGTCTTGTGCCTTGTCTCAGATTGCCTTTTGTTGTGTATACAGAGGTAATTTTCTAATTTTAAAATATAATTTTCATATTTTTCATAATTTTCATTTCATAATTTTCATATAATGCATTTAATTAATTTTAAACTATTTTAGAGTTTTTAGATTAGATTGATTTAATTTTGTCCAAAAGATATTTAAATTCTCAAAGCTTACTGCTTCCTACATATTAATTAAGAAGTTTATAAATTAGTTTTTATAAAGGGAAAATTTAAAGAGAATGATTAAACTTGCACAATTTGTATAGAAAGACAATAAAATTTCAATAGTAAAAATTTATAAATCATATTTTATAATAATCATTTGTAAAATACTAAAATTTGGTAACTAAAGTACTATATATGGTTTATATACTTAAAAAGCTTAGGTTTAAATATATATATTATGAAAAAGATTAAGCTCAATTTAATGCCAATGCTTTTTTTATAGTGTTTATATTGAAGAATTTTTAAGTTTTGTATTAAATACGTTATGCAAGAATTATGCATATTGGCTTAAATTCTATTTTTAATGAATAATACAAATAAAAATTTAATTAATAGTTATTATTTGAATGCTAGTAATTGTGAATAATTATATTTACATATTAATCTGCTAAATTTGTTGAAAGACTAATAAAATGTTCAAGGTTTAAGACTGAAAATCGTTTAGCGAAATTTCATATTTTCAAACTAGGATTTAATGGTATCTTAACCAAAAATAAACCGCATATTTTTCTTCCAACTTCTGAAATTAAATTTTAATTAAATTCTCTTCAGCAAGGGAGAGGATATATTTTATGTAACATAAACAAAAACGAGAGCAAAAATGTGAATAAAGCACCAGTTATTTCTGAACTCAGTGCTTTTTTTTGTTGCTTTAATTAAACTAATTTATCTGTTCAAAAAACTTAACTTTTATCCTAAAAATTATCATAAAATAGATTCAGGAATGCAAAACCTTCCGCTTTCTGCAAACGATTTCATAAAGTAGTAAAAAAAATAATTTGAGGAATTTGTTTGAAGTAAAGATTTAAGAAAACTAGAACAAAGCGGCATATTACGTGCAGGTTACAATATACATGCGTCATACGGAAGGAGTATTTCAAAGAGAAAATCACATTAATTCAAATGAACTAAATCAATAATGATACAAAAAAGCCTACATGTTTCTACCGATTAAAAAAAAGTACGCAAAGCAAAGCCACAGTTGGCAACCCCATAAATGATTAGGAATTTAATTAATGCACAAAGAAAATGAACATAAATTGCAATGTTATATTTAGAATCATGATTAGTTTTAATACTAAAACAAAGAAATGCAGTACATACATCAGTTTCATTTATTTATTTGCTGAGTTGTCTAAGAATATTTGAACTTGGTTAATCGAGAGTAGTATGAGAGTTGCGATGGTTAAGTGGTTAAGGCACTGAACTGTCATTGTGAAGAACCGGGGTTCGATTCACAGTGGCTGATTAAAGCACCCCCCCCCACCTCAGCTTCAGATCGATGGGTAGCAGTTTCTCTGTGAAGTAAACGCAATCACTACAAGATAACTTGAGCCGCGATAGCCCAGGTGATAGAGCGTTCGCCTTCCAATGAGGAAACCGGATTCAAATCTGAGTCGATACGAATTCCGCATCCGGCTTGCACCGACCACAGTGCTGACGCGAAATTATCGTGGTCTTCCTTTCCATATAACGCAAATGCGGGTTAGCTCCATCAAAAAGTCCTCCACTAAGGAAAATTTCTCCAAATACTTGATCCAGAAGTTCCCTTGTCTTCTGGATTGGTTCAAAATTACAAGGGTATGGAATTGAACTTTAGTAGTCGTAAACCCAAAATTGGGTCGGCTGTTTAATGACGGTAATATAAGATAACTTAATATAATAATACAAAAACCTTAAATTGAATTTTAAACAAAAAAATTTCCCTTACTTATGTTCTCAATCAAGAAATATACAAAAAAATACCATAGCATACCTGCCAACTCTTCCGGATTTTCCGGAAGATTTTATTTTCATTTTTAAAGTGGTAGCAATACTCAGGTACTCTTAACTTTTTGAAATATAATGATAATTATAAATGAGTTTGACCACCACTACATATAAATAATTACAATAAATATATGAAAGCATAATAATCCTTGAGCAAGCGTATTTCAACGGGATCAAAATATAAATATATTTTTGAGTCAGATTGTTTTTCGTTTATTGTTTTACAACCACTCTGAAAATCCATTTTCGGAAAGAGTGAAAGTTGGCAGGTATGCCATAAGTGCTTATATTGTAGCTCGACTCTACCACCTTTTTTTTAATGTGGTTATTTCTTTCTACCACTCTAACTTTTAAAAGGGGTTATACGTAAATTTCAGATCCGTACTTTAATAATTATGTTGTAGACAAAGAAATAATTATTGAGATTAATGAAATAAAAAATAAATTCCTTATAAACTAAGAGTTAAAAATATTTATGCTTACGCAACTTTTAACTGATTCAGATTTAATTCTTTTTATGAAATTGAACTGTAGTGTTATCTTTTTTAAAGAAGGAATTAACATTTTGGTGCACAGACTATTTAACTTTTTAGACTATGACAAGACATACTCCGTTAGAATCGCTTTCGATCTGGTTTATGAGAAAAGTCTTTATTGGAGGAGCTTCTGCACACGATTATGCTACCGGACATACCCCCTTGGTAATGTTGTTTTGGTTAAGAGGAACTACAAATTCAGAGTCAATTTAAAGCAGATTTGATATATTTGTTATACACAATACTACTTAATAACAAAGAGACAGAAAATACTAAACAACTATGGAGACCAAACATCACATGTAACTGGGTCAGGGCGCACATTGGTATCCTAGGCAACGAGGAGGCGGATCAGGCAGCCAAGGAAGCCATCAGTCTCAGCCAAATCAATTTAGAGGTCCCAAGTTCCAAGGCCCAGATCAAAACAATCATCAAGTCCAACAACCTAAATAGATGGAAAACAGAATGGCAGAGCTCCGAGAGAGGTCGACAAACCTATATTTTTTTTAAAGACCCTTCCACCAAACGACTACAGGCCAACTTTTACCTAAACCAATTACTTACTGGACACGGGGTGTTTGGAGAATACCAAAATAGACTTTTCAATAAAAACCCAAATTGTACCTACTGTGGGGACAATCAGACAATCGAACACTTGATCTTGAACTGCCCACACTTCCAGACACTCCGTGGAAACCATTTTGCAGGACAAAATTTGCACCAATGCTTTGCTAAGTTGGTCTGTAGAAACAT
>NC_092212.1:73218359-73234550 GCF_043381705.1 Parasteatoda tepidariorum
AAAATTATTATTATTATTATTATATATATATATATATAACGTATCTCAAGGAAAAGATTTTCACGTTTCTTAAGACTTTTGGAAGCACTTCATAGTAAAAAAAAAAATTTTCAGCAATCTATAAAAAAAAACTCGCTCCGATATGCTGTATCAAATTTTTCACTGAATCCTCGGAAAATATTGATATTATTGTATAAATATCAATTTCGAGTAATTTATTTTAATTATGTTTCTAATTAGGTTTTCTTTTCGAATCTCATATATATATTAATATATATATATATATATATATCCAAGATGAGCTGATGTGACTGGGGTGAATTTTAGCATTGTCAAAATTGAATTTATGAATTATTGTGTACGTGAATTTAACGAACACGAGAAATTTAGTAAGTTTTATTGATTTATAGTGGGCATATTACTTTCTGCATTGCAACTAAATTAAAATCTACTATTCTCCTTAGCAATAGTGAATCAATTTAAATTATTTACGCACATTTTAATTTACTTACGAAAAAGACGAAAATATGAATTTAAAGAACATTTTATTGGAAAAACTAAAATACAATATTAACAACACAATATTTTTCTATCGATTACTAATCATAAATGCATATAAATTTTCAATTTATAAAGTAACTTATTTTAACATTTTTGTTATTAAAAAGGTAATAAGCATTTCATAAAATAATTAACATTGGAAGCAGAGGACTAATGCTAAGTTTCCTATCTTATGCCATTTGTTATTATCTTACGAAATTTCCAAACGTCTTTAATGTAACTTTCAACTTCATAAGTTCTTAAAAAAATATTTTTTTTTAAATATTTTAACCATTTTCTATAATTGGGGCAAGCAAACTCTACAAAAACTTGTTTTATTACGTTATTTTGTTTTATTAAAGTTATTATGAATGAGTTGTGTTGCAAATATTTACGCCTATTTTTATATTATTTCATAAATGTAGTGAACGCTGCTTAAATAGGAATGTCATTTTTATATTTTGAAATAGATCAAATTTTGATCTCTACATTTAAAATTCCTCAATAATAGAACAATAAATACTTTTTGTTTTTGAATAATATATACATATAACACTGGTGTTCAAAAATTATGAGAATTTTTAGATTTAATCAACTATCTATATTTTATTTTATAACCGTCGTTGAACAGCCGACCCAATTTTATGGTTTTACGACTACTAATGCTCAGCACCGTAGCCTTGTAATTTTGAACCCGATTCAGAAGACAAGGATGAGAAATTCTGGACCTAGTATTTGGGAGAAACTATGCCTTCGTGGAGGTCTTTTTGATGGAACAAACCCGCATTTGCGTTACATGGAAAGGAAAACCACGAAAACACCCCAAGGTTTGCCAGACGGCAAGAAAACTCTAACCCTTAATCCGTTACCACTGAGGATATTTTACGTCAGCACATTGGTCAATGCAAGCCGGATGAAGAATTCGTATTGACAAGCCATCGCTGGGATTCGAACCCGGTTTACTTCATTGGAAGGCGGACGCTCTATCCCCTGATCCATCACGGCTCAATCAACTATCTATAAGATTTTTTTCCAATGCCCACCTGCGTCAACATCCTTCAATTCAGGCATATACAGGGCGATTTTGTGGGCCTCTCTTTCAGGGGCGCCATATTATGTGGGCCAACGTCGCTCCCACAGTGAGGACAGATAGTACAGAGAAGGAAAGAACATCCATGCCTTCCCCGGGATTCGAACCCAGAACCTTTCTGATGCAAGGGCAGTTCCCTGACCCCTACACAAGCCGGTCGGCGGTGTTGAAATATAGGGAAGCTAAAGCGCTTCTTGGGGTTACGACTCCGGACTTCTGTTCTTTTATGACACAGTGATCATAAGATCAATAAGAATTATTAGACAGAGTTTACTGAAATTTGGTGTAAAGTAATTTAGACTGTACAGACTATGTAAATATTCAAAAATTATAATCCATACACATGATCAAGCGTCACAGTCATCGTAGTAGGAAGGCATTAAACAGTTGTTAAAAAATCGAATAACAGTTGGATTTAGTTTCCACGTAAATCAATTTTCAATTATGTTAAACATTCTCACTAGGATTTACAGCAGGTTAAGAGTTCTTGTAAGAATTTGTTTCTCTTTCAGCCACGCTGTTTTTAGGATCCTTATGGTTCTTTGAAGGAGAGTGCAAGGTGCAATTGTTCTATCCAAGTATCACAGACTTGCTCAATTGGGTTGAAATCTAGAGAGATCGGTGTGGTTAATCAATCCGACGAATATATTATCATTTCAGAAATATATTGTCAGAGTGAGCTCAATTTTAGGGCAATTCACGCTAAAACAAAGGAGATTATAATGTTCCAAAACTTCTTGTCTATGTTCACACTAGCTATAATGCCACTTTCTATACCATGAATGGACGAGTAGTCATTTAACATGCTTTTTCCAAAACATCGAAACTCCTAAACCAACAATAATAGATTCGTCTGACATTGAAGACTGCGTTGCAGTTTTCTGTAATGGCTGAGTATGGAACAGCAGCTTGCCTTCTAATGTAGAATAATGTACTTGTTGTAGCGTAATCACAGCCTTTAATTTATATTTTATAAACCCTAATGTGTATTAAAAATGTGCACATTGGGATCGTAAAATAGTAACACGTTGAATGCCACGCTAATTTTACATGGATTGCTCGTCTGGCAACAAAGGTAAATAACTACAAATTAAATTTGCAAATATTAGACAGATTTTGTTAGCTTTTAATAGTTTTAACATGACATATCTGAAAAAAGTGGTGAATTATATAAACCTATGAATTGTTTAGAAATAGTGGTGCATAAAACTCTACTAAATTGAATTTATTAAACCAGGAATCACAATTAATAAACTACCACTTGAAAATATTTATTCGCTGTCCGGAGCAAGTTGGCATCTCTGTGTATATAAATAAAACTATTTTTGTGTGTTCTATATTGCATTAATTTCTTTAAATCATTTTAGCTACGATAATAATATTAAAAAACTAAAAATATACTCGAATTATGTATTTCTAATAATCTTGGCTTCGTCGTCACCGGTGACCCCCATTGGCATTCAACGTGTTAAGTGACAAACAAAAACTAAACAGTGAAACAAAATCGGTATCAAAATCTGATAGACTGATGAATTTCGGAGGTGTATCTATTAGTCGCATTTGTATTTTCTTTCAAACAGACTTAGTGTTTTTAGTTCCTATTAGGATTTCGATAACATATTTACATTTTCCTCAGCCTCAACAAGCAATTTATTTTTTCCTCAACAAGCAAGTTATTTTTTTTTTCGTTTCATTTATTTCGTTCGAACATTCAGTCAAAAAATATATTATGTTCATAGAAGTCTTGTTTTTTCAAAATTTCTCGGCTCAAATGTCGCTAATTTTAAATAAAAATAAATCCTTTTTGATATCATGTCTCATTACAATTATATTACCCCTAACATGCATGGAATTTAATGAGCATTTTAAAATGTCGGTGATAACAGAGAACCTAATTTTAAAAAAAGGCAAAAAAGTTCATTATAAATTTTTAAAAATACTATTGCTTCATACTTGACCATTAAATTTCTTGTGCTTCCTTTAAAGTGACATACATTCAAGAAAATTTTTAACTGAACAATTAAATAATGGAGAATTCAAATCAAAGTAAATGTGATTAGCTATAAGAGTTTATTTTAATGCATATTTATTGCATATCAATGGTTAGTAAAGCATGCAAAAACATAAATAATTATAAAAATAAAACTGGCAAAGATTACTTAAAAATTATAAATAATTGTTATAAATATTGCAGTTCATATTTTCATAGAAACATGAGAATAGTGATTAATATAAATCATTTTTAACATATATCTATTCAATATGGCAGTACTTATTCAGTAAAACTGAGGTTTTATATAAAGTAGGCTTTACAAAAGAATGCTTACATCCTTAATATTTTTCAGCTTGTCTCCTTTAGATTTCCGGCCCACTCGCTTTGCCTAAATAAAATAAAACTAGTTATTTCATAATTTTTTTTAATTTTATTATTCCAAAATAAAATTGATAGTCTTAATATACTTTTATATACAAGATGTCCCTGAATTTAAGGGATAAACTTAGGGATGTATGAATTGTGAATTGCATCGCATCCCATGACCGGAAATTCCATTTTACACTGCAAGAGGTCTCTTTCTATTATGGTCTGGTGCTCATAAACATTTGAAATGGCACTTTTTATTTACTTAAATTATCTCAATTTTAAGATGATTTAATTTTTCAAATAATTATCATCGACCATTTCATTCAAATGGGAAAATAAATAACAGTGTTATAGCTATATAGTGATTTGGTTACTTATTTACTGAGTCTGTTAAGTTTGTCGACAAATCATTGAACTACGATGAAACCGTTATTTATGGGTCTATTTCATTCCAAATTTCGACAATTAGGTTTAGAAAACATAAATAAGATAATTCAAATAAATAAAAAAAAAATTAAAAAATAAATAATAAAATATATTTCTCAATGTGCATGAACAGTCAGTCTGTTGATGGTTAGTCTGGCCTAACGGCTTTCGATGGCAGCTTCTGTGATTTGTTGCTATGCAGTTATCAATACCTATGATGTATCCTACCCCCCTTAAAATTTGACCCAGAAATTCATAGATACCCTACGTAATACATCCCTATTTTCATACATTATTTTTGTAGCATTTTATTTTTATAAGCAATATAAATTTGTACATATTAAACATATTCTTTACATTGAATTTAAAAAAGAGTGTGACATATTTTTTATGGTTATAATATTACTGTATATGAAATAAAACAATTTATGGTTAGATATAGATGTAAGTTACTTTTAAAATTGTTAAAAATATGTTTTAAATTTATGAACAAAACAAAAAATAAGTCTTAGGGAGGATGCAATTCACAAAAAATTAAAAGTGTTTCGATAAAAGTGAATTCTATAAAAATTTTCTTTACAAATTTTTCTATACCGATTTTTCTATTTACGTTAGGTTACCTTGGAGAGACGAGAGAAATTGTGTAAGCAGTATTTGTATATTAAGAAAAAGACCATAATGAGTCATATTTAATTTAAAAATATAGAGTCATATAGGTAATTATTTACAATAAATTGCCACATTTTTTAGAATGTAACGTTGACAAGGCTTTGTCTTGATATATTCTGATAGATCTTAAATAAAATCTAACATTTAAAGAAATTTTTTTACATTACTAATTTTCTTTTAAGGAAAATAGATTTATCCTGTATGTTTTTGAAATTTTTATTAGTAGTAGTTGCGAAATCATAAATGTCTAAACAGATGATAAATGATCAAGAATTATGTTGATTTATTCGGTAAGAATAATTTAACGTGATAATTTTAATATATTAAATATCTGAAACGGAATTAAACTGGTAGCAAACGTTTCAATAAAATATTTATTTAAGTTCAGTTTTGTATATTACGCAAAAAATAGGACAAAAGAAAACATATTTTCTTCTCAATAAACTATGTCTGTGCTAAAGCAAATTTTAATTTAAAAAATTCATTTATATTTTTTTTAAATGTAACAAAATTCAATTAAGAATTTCATTTAAAAGAAATTACTAAATTGTTCGTCTTTTTACTTGAAAACTTAATTTAATTCATACATCTTTCACGTAGTAAACACCAAATTCAGTCATCAAAACATTTTACAGAGAGAATATTTAAATAAAATTGACACTAGTTGTAAAATAAAACTGAAATAGGAGAGAAATATGCAAAAACTTTGGAAAATTAAAAGACATAAAACTGCAGAAAACTATGTGCCAAGAATTTAATAAAATATAAAAATCATACATGTTTGTTGGCCGAGCGTCGATTTTGAAGCCTTGCTTGAGCTAATAGCTCAGGAGGTACCTGGAAAAAAATATTTCTAAATAAAACAGTCTATTTTAACATAATTATGTGTTTTCTGTTTAAAATATTAAAGTCACCTTCATAAGTTATTAAAAAGATATGACAAACACCGAGCTTTAATTTTAAAAAATAAAATTAATAAATTGCTTTTGCAGTAAAAGAAAACTAAATTCGAGATTTAAATAAGAGCTTTTCTAAATATTCATTCCCGTTTATAGTAGAGATGAATTATTCATGAAAGATGATGCATACATAATTTAAAAACATCATTATTCTAAATCTTTTCAGGAAAAAAAAATTAAGATTAAGTTGGAACTTAATAAAATATTTTTTGAATATTTAATAATGGTTATCAATGTTTTTTGGGTCGAAATGGGGCTGGAGTTTTCATCGGTTGTGATATTTTAAAATGTTGACCAAAATATATTAATTTAATTGGCACTTTCTTAAAGAGGAGTATTAATAAAAATAAATTAATAGCGATGAATTTATGGATCTATTTAAATTTTGGGTAAAGACTGATTAAATCTCGTGTATTACATATTTGTTTATGTACAGAGCACAAAATTTTAAAAAAAAATAAACACCTTAATAAATTTTGACCTTAATATCATATTTCCACGTGGTAGGACTTAATTTTTTCAAGGTCTAACGCAAAATATCATCAATGGTAGACGGATCATGAATTAGAATTCAAATACCATTAGGCTAATCGTGGGTAGTTTTCGAGGTTTCCCTCTCCATGTAACACAAATGCGGGTTAGTTCAATCAAAAAAAAAAGTCCTCCACGAAGGCTGGTTTGTCCCAATATTTGATCCAAGAGTTCCCTCGTCTTCTGGGTTGGGTTCAAAATTACTAGGTTACTGAGTTGAATATTGATAGTCATAACTCTGAATTGGGTTGGCTGCTCAACGCCGGTTATGAAATAAAAATAATAAAATAAGGTAATTAATTCCAATTGAATAAATACGTGACTTAAGTGTAATAATTTGAGAAAAATAAAAAAAACAATTTTCGAGCTAATTTTATTATGAAGTTAAAGAAAAATATTTACAACGTTTTTAAACTTGTACATTTCGACAAAAATAGATTAAAAATGTCAATTTAAAAAACAATTAGCAAAACTAGCTTTCAGATTTGACATTCTCACACCCGAATTACAGAAGAAAAAGCATTTGTATAAATTCAACAAAAACTTGGTTTCCCAGTGCTATTTATGAAAAAGAAGAATAAAGAATATTTGAATAAAAGAGAAGATTTGAATACATTTCAACACTTACAACTCCAAGGAAATTGCTATATTTAATGATTAGTTGCGTGACTTTGGAGGACAATGCTGCAACTGTTACTTCTGTTGCCAAATCATTGCTTTTGTGATGTCCTTTCTTAAGTCTCGGAGGAGGAAACAGATTTGGAGCAACGATCATCGCCACATTGCTCAGTGACATTCGATTGCTGTCTTCCTCTTCAATTACTTTGGTCAAGAAATAGAGGAGCTCCTAAAAATATACGATATATATATATATATTTTATTTCAAATATCCATATACAGTTAACCCCCGCTATAGTGAACCTTCAAGGGACCTTCAGTTCACTATAACAAGGAGTTCACTATATCCACACTGCAAACAATTTTAACTGATTATTATGTACTGCTTTCTTTTATTACACATTATTTAAATAAATGAGCAATAAAAATAAATACAAAAATGAATAAAAAACAATATGTAATAACAAAAAAATGTGTTTATTTTTATTTTTTATTACTCTTCGTCTTGTGTACAAAAAATTTAGGGATGGGAAAATGAGATTGAAAAATCAAGCAAAGAAATAATACTTATGGCTACATTCCTCTCAATAGATGGTTTTAAAAACCGGTATGTGTATTTTATGTAGAAATTTCAAAATTATCAAAAAATGAAGAAAAAAATTCAGTCGGAGACAGAAAAAAGTTCATAATATCCAATTTCCTCTCCTCTTTTGGTGCACTATATCCACAAAAAATAATATTACTTGTGTACAGCAAGGCACGGGAGCGAACATTTCGTTCACTATATCCGGGAGTTGAGTATAAACCATGTTCACTATAGCGGGGTTTGACTGTAGTACGATTACTAAAAAGGCTAACGTTGCATTTTTTTTAATATTATGAAACTTTTACAGTTTGTTTCTACGTTTTACAAAGAAATAAATATTTTTGCTAGTTTTCAAATTGCAAGTAATAAACATTTTGCAACAAACTTTAAAAAAAATTTTTTATATATGTACTGCAACTAAACAGAAAGTAATCAGTATTATAGGAGGAAGAATGTCCCAGGACTGTCTTATTTTAATGAATATTTAAAAAAACTATTGTGCAGTCAAATAAAAGGTCTTTAAAATGAAAATAAATTACATAGTTAATTTTTTTAATTAATTTTTAAAAAAGTCGATGTGAAGCTAGATTTTCAACTCCTTTCGTAACAAGATTCGTTGCGTCAGGGAAATCTATCTAGAGTGCAGCAACCTCAATATTTATTTTAACTTCACATCAAAGCCTTGTAATGTTTTATAATAATAAATAACTATAAATCTAAGACATTTTGTGGCCATCAAATCTATTTTAAGTTTTGCACCCTGCATATTTATTAAATTTACGCCTGTGCTGATAAATATTATGTTAAATATCAATAAATTCAAGACATCTTGAACCTATTAAACCTATTTGAAACTGAGCAACCTCAATATCTATTTTAAGTAGACGCCTGCGCTGATAAATATTATTAATATCAACGCGAGGAATATATTCTGTGGGTAAATATTAACTCATACTTTAATTATTACAAAATTGGATAGTTAATAACTATGTATTTATTAATAAATATATTTATTGCCTTATCGAAATATTTTTAGAAGTTTTAAATTCGTGGTAATGCTTGAAAGTAATGTAGGTTATTGTAAACTTTATTAAGTTATAATTTTTTAAAAGCATAAATATTATTTTTAAGGTTGTATATAAAATATCTGGAGCTTTCGTAAAACAGGTCAGAATCGAATTTTAACGGCCCAGTTACCATTTGGCAAAATATCAATGCGGGAGCATAGTTATGTTAATTATTTCTCACTTTGGTAAGTCTGCCTTTATATAAACTATCTTGGCCCTGCTTAGAAATAAAAATAATATGCGTATTCTATCTCTTTCATGAAATAGCAAAGACGGTGAACTTTTATTGAAAACATTGTCACACTCGTAATACTTTACCGCAAAACATATGGAATCAAATTTACAACGATTTTCTTTTCCTAAAATAATAAGAGAAAAATTCACCTAATAAATGTGAAAACAGATGACCACAGAATTTGTAACATTATTAAAACGAAAATATAGTCTTCAACATACTATATAAGTATTGAATTGGGTTGGGTTAAAAATTAATATTTAATAAAAAGTGCATAAGTTTCACAATCATAAATGCAGTTTTTTGACAGTAAAATGGTAAATTGAAATACCGATTTGGAAGTAGTAAACTAAAAACCTTCCCACTTTTTTGCTTTGCTGAAGGAATAACCCTTTAAATTATCGAACGAATGTAGCTTAATTTATGAAATTAGTGTTCTGGTTACCGTTTGCAGCACTACTTGCTGGCTAACTGATGAGTTAGCGTTTCTATCTTAGAAACAGTGAATTAAATAATAAAAAAAATAGTGAATAACAAAGTTGTAGGGCTCTTTCGATTTGCTACGAATACCTTGCTTAAATTACTACCAAGAAAAGGACATTTAACATACGAATTAGTAAATTCATAATTTTCTACATTGTGACGAAATATGTTGCCTATGAATACCTTGCTTAAATTACTACCAAGAAAAGGACATTTAACATACGAATTAGTAAATTCATAATTTTCTACATTGTGACGAGGCAAAAAATTTAAGCAAGAAACAAAATGAATTGTTACAATAGGATAACTTAATTTTTGATGTTCAAATTTTTCTATAGCTTTCTTGATCGAAAATGGACATCGAAAACTAGTTTTCTTTCATAGACCATACATTAATATAATACAAATAATGCAGAGTACAGATCCATGAACATAAGCATTAGCATTCATGTCATAAAAAAATTAAGATGTCGATTTGTAAATTAGTGAAATTTCAAAAAGATGACCATTTTCATATTTACACAGTTTTCGCTAACTCAGCAGTTTTCCGTTAGGTGGCATTTTAAGCAGTTTCTTCTTGAAACATATAACCACTTTATCGTACCTTCATTTCTCTTATTGTAGCCACAGCTGTTGGGAAGTTAATTATAATCCAATATACAGTGAGTTGAGTATACATTTAATAATGAGTTACGCGTGTACATATACATCTGCATTATAAAATAATGACCTATACTGCTAACTCCTATCTCTTTAAACACAGTGAAGCGTATTACAATAAACCGCCACCAACTAGATCCAGATGATTCAGTATTTAACAAATAAAAGTATTTTTTTAAGAAAAGAATACAAAACTTTCCTATGATTTATTGTTTTGTAATTACTAGAGACTGTTGCTTCTCCACTAATTTCGTTACTACTTTTATTACCTTTTCAAGTGTTTGGCACTTACTGAAAGGTTTAAGGTTAGTTATAACTGAAAGGTTTAAGATACTTTGACTGTACCGGTCCATCCTGTCGCATAAAATTCAGCTTATAATTGTTTGAAAATATTCTTAATGTACTAAGTGAAAATAAACTTCTATGAATATGCTGATGATATGCTTATGGGAATATGCTTATTAAAACTTACCTGAAGAAGTTCTCTATGGGGGTCGGGTAATGCTAACATCAGCAAGTTTAAAGCATTCATTTGATCTTGGACATTTGGTATATCTGCGAGAAAGAAAAAACTCTTGAATACTCTCGCACACCATTTAAAGCATTGATAGGATTTTTATTAAATAAAATCTAAAAAATACTTGGCACTAGTAGGAATGCATCCATATGACTATTTGTGAGAAGTGGCTCGGGCAATTGCCTTACTAGTTGTTTTAACAAAACGCTGACATCATGAACAGAGGACTGGCGAATGAGATTCTCCACTAGCATTGGTGACGTCACATAACTGCGTTCGATTTCAGCTTTTAATGCCTAAACGAAGAAATTAAAATGTATATTAAATATATTTTCTAATCGATAAAATGTGTACAGTAAATAACACCATTTGAACCATGATTTCGAAGTTGATGTTTTGTCGTAGTAAAGTACTAAGGTTCTAAACCCGGCACGTATATTAGTGGACGTATATAAGTGGTAAAATGTGTACGGTAAACACCATTTGAGCGATGATTTCAAGTTGATATTTTGTCGTTGTAAAGTACTAAGGTTCTAAACACGGCACGTATATTAGTGTATTAGTGGACGTATATTAGTGGTAAAATGTGTACCGTAAACACCATTTGAGCGATGATTTCGAAGTTGATATTTTGTCGTTGTGAAGTACTAAGGTTCTAAACACGGCACGTATATTAGTGTATTAGTGGACGTATATTAGTGGTAAAATGTGTACGGTAAACACCATTTGAGCCATGATGTCAAAGCTGATATTTTGTCGTTGTAAAGTACTAAGGTTCTAAACCCGGCACGTATATAAGTAAACATGTGGACGTATATTAGTGGTAAAATGTGTACGGTAAACTCCATTTGAGCCATGATTTCGAAGTTGATATTTTGTCGTTGTGAAGAACTTAGGTTCTAAGCCCAGCACGTTCCATTATTTTCCTGACAAGCTTATACCCATCGATCTAAAGCTTTATTTGCTTCAAACCGGTTACTTCTCACTTAAGTGATTATCATAATTTTCGATCTGAAGCAAACCCAGCTTCAGATCAATGGGTACAAGCTCGTCATGAAAAAAAATGGCGGCCTGTGCGCAATACTGACCACATTGCCACCATTATGTCAGTTTGTCACGAAATTGTTGAGTCATAATCTCCATGACCGCATTGTTCATAACATCAAGAGGCATGCCAATTTGAAACGAAATTGTGGAGTCGTAACCTCCATGACCACCTGACTAAACATTTCGTAAAATTGGCCTTCTCCAAAGTTTCGTGACAATGTTGCAGAATGTTTTACTTTTAAACATCATTTATAGTATCTAGTCTAATGTGCATATTAGAGAACAAAATAAACAACTATATGAGTTTTCTGAATCGGAAATTTCTTTGGAAATAACTTTTTTGTTCGTGAAAATAACGAAAAATTATGAAAAGTTTGAAAGTCAGACTTTTAGAGAAAAGTCTCATAAGCAACCTTAAGCCTTAAATACAAAGAGAAGTAAGCTTAAATACATTTAAGTCTTAAGCATAAAGTATAAGCCTTAAATACATTTGAAAATAAATATATTTAAGCCTTAAGTATAAGCCTTAAATACATTTGAAACCAAACTAAAATAATCCAAAAACAGTTTTCGCCAAAATGTTTTATATTTTTCCAGAACGTTATGTCTCCAAAATATCACCGTATTTTAAACCTACAAAAATGCTTTCTAGGACAAGTCGTGTGAAATTTTTTAATACATTAGAAATTATAAATAGGTTGAAAAATTACACAGTAACTTTAACAATAAGCATATAGGACACACAGTGTAATATGTTTATTGTTAACTTCTCTAATATACAATTTTAAAGAATAGATAGATTATAGTACACATTAACCCTTCGACGGACATAGGACACCGGTGTCCCTTTCATATACATATTTTTCTGACTCTCTAATTTCAAGTAGAAATATTTTTTGGTACTTTTTAATTATAAAAATAGTGTAATAGTTACTGAAGCACTCTTAGATTATCGAAATTATATTTGACTAAAACATTAAATCTACAAAAAAGCAGTTTGATTTTTTTTCCATTCATATTCAAAAATCTATCAATGATTTGATTTTGTGAATAACTTAAATTGCAATTATGAGTAATTGTTTCTTTTCGATCAAATAAGTGCAAATTTAAATAATTATTGTTCGGAAGTGAGCCGCGTTTGGAAGATTTTACCTTTAAAGCAGAAAACGACACCGGCATTTCATGCTGTATTCCATAACCATAAATTATTAAAAAGCTAAATACAATATTTTTCACTTTTTTTTACCTCAATTAATACAAAATAATAGAAAAAGTATGAAAAATATGTCAAATAAAAATTCTGCGTCAAAAGGTTAAAATACGTTTTGTTTTCACTTTGTCACAACATTTAATCTCAGCTTAAAAGAAAAGGAAAGTAGTCAAAATGAGAAAAGGAAAGTTGCATTCTTTTTCCCAAAAGTTCAAGATCAGTAACGAAATAAAATTGTGCTATTATCCTTCCTTATAGTCGATCTCTTCCCTTCTTACCTACTTTCTACTCATTGTTTCAAAATTTAATAAAATTTCCCATTTGCGTTTATTTCTTCCATTAGAAAAAGACGGAACACGTGACCGTGACATATGACCTTTTTTGTAATATTATTAATATTACTTCTCTCATCTGTTACAGGAAAATCTTGAAATCCGGTATTCTATAGGATATTCAGGTATTTTATGGGATGGTTGAATAGTTGTCAGCAAATTATGAAACGGGTAAACAATTCACACATTTCCTATACCTTTTAAAAAGTATCAGTTGTATGAATAAATATATTGTTTTGTATTTTTTAAATATAAACAATTTCTAAAATTAAAAAAAAATAAGAAAATACTAAAATCCTATTATTATTACTGATATTCAGTTGTCTTTTTTTTATTACTGAGTTTAGTGTGGCAATGCTAGAAACAAAATATTATATAGAATTCTCAAGCATTTTAAGGAACTTTTTCTTTATGCACACTACCTACTGAACAATTTGCGTGCATCACCTGGTATTGTACAATTCAAAATAAAAATGTTTTTATTTGTAAAAAATATTTTTACAAAGTTTTTGTTTTTAAAAATTTTACAAATTGAAACGTTCTTTACCCTCTTCATATCAAGCTTGCAGAAAAGAGCAAGATGTAAATACACATTAAAAACCGATTTTTTTTTTAACTAAACATACTTGAATTTTTTGAACTGAACCAGCAAGTCTCATCAATCCTTCTTCCCTTAAGCCATTGCTATGGAGATGATGCAAAATCTGAAATAAAATAAGTCAAGTATATTTCAAAATTATAAAAAAAAATATACGACAGTTTTTTATTTTATGAATAATTCCGCGAGTTAACTACACTAAATACTTCTCTGTTATGAATATAGGGACCAGGAGAGGTATTAATTTTAAAAAAAAGTAATTTAGTGAAAATTAATTTTTTTTAATCCGCTGGAACGAGTACTGGGACAGAGAAACCAGAGTCATTTTTCTATATAAAATACTAAGAAAATTCAATTTACAGTTAAGAAAAATTTCAAAAAAATAAAAAAAATATTATACAAATAAGTATGAGTTAGATATCATGGTTAAAACTAACTAAATTTTAAATGAACATATAAGGATATATCTGCGTTTTCATGGAAAAAAACAAATATTAACATTTTCTAACATTAAAGACATTAATATTTTCTACCACAAAAGCTTAAGTGTATAATCACATGTAAAATTTTATTACTCTTACATTGATAAATGGTAGAATTTAAAAACTTAAATTTCAATAAAATAAGAAGAAATGTTAGGTATAACAAAAATATAAAATACTCGATATTATTACACCCCAGAATTATATTTGATAGGCATGAAACCCAACAGGTGTAACATGCCTTCTTGCTAATTATTCGAGCATTTACCATATTCTAAATTGGAGGGGGGGAAAGAGAATTAAAGCTTTCGTGCACTGTTCTTTATGTGTTTAAAAGCATACTTGGACCTTAAACTAATTATTAGAAGCTTCAATCGAATCTAGTATTCGATAAACCTGCCACTTTTGGGGGCCAAATTGCTCACCTTTCAAAATTATTTCGTACAACATACATATTTTAATGTTAATCAAGCCGAATGCACATCACAACGGTATTTAAACATCCTAATTTTATTTTAGATTTTATAACCGTCGTTGAACAGCTGACCCAATTTTTTTGGATTTACGACTACTAGTGCTCAACTCCGTAGCCTTGTAATTTTGACCCTAATCCAGAAGACAAGGGAACCCCTGGATCAGGTATTGGGAGACATTTTGCCTTCGTGGAGGACTTTTTTAATGGAACTAACCCGCATTTGCGTTACATGGAGAGGAAGACCACGAGAACCTCTCATAGTTAGTCTGACGGCAAAGGGACTCTAACCCATGATCAGTCTGCCACTGAGGATATTTCACGTCAGCACTGTGGTCGGTGCAATCTGGATGCGGTTTCGTATCGACCAGCCATCAGTGGTATTCGAACCGGGTTCATCTCATTGGAAGGCGAACGCTCTATCCCTTGAGCCCTCACGGTTCTAAACATCCTAATTCTCCACCCCCTCTTCCAATCCTAACTTCTTAGATAGTTTTAAATTACACATTTAAAAAAAATTCCATCTAATTGTTCCCCGCGCGGAAGTAATTTAATTCCAATTCTAACAATTTTTAAAAATTTTCCGCTATATTGACAAAGCTCTTAAATGAATTTTAGTATTAATTTAAAATCTGTCCGACAGCCATGAAATATCACAAACAATCATTAAACACGAGTCAAGGAGATTTCAGCATAGTAGGCAGCACTAGTATTAAAATTATTTCCTTCTCTGTCATGAGATAAGATAGGAAACTTATCTCAATGCTCCATTACGTTCTGCACTACTTCCTCACGCACCTCTCGAGTCTTAACTAAAGCATCGTATAATATATATATATATGCTATTTTTTAACCGTTTTTAAACAGCCGACCCGATTTTGAGTTTACAGCTACCATTGAAAATATTTACCCCGATCCGCCCCAATTCAGGGCATACGGGTAAATGTTTATTAAAACCAAGTAAAAACAGAAAAAAACATAAAATACATAAAGTGCATAAAATACATGAGTCATATGGCAACAGCCGGGAGGGCCGCCTTATAGTGCTTAAAGCCGACGGCCCACCCTTATACTGAGCCAAATTACAATAGTATTGAAGGCCCCAACAAAGTTACAGAGAATGCAGTATGTGTTACAATACATAATGAGTAGTTACAAGACATAAACATCTCACATAAAACAAGACAATTAAAGATATGAATACAATAAAATAAAAACGTTTTTTTTTTCCTTTCCCTTCTTTCTTTTTTTTTTTTTTTTTTTTTTTTTTTTTTTTTTTTTTTTTTTTTTTTTTTTTTTTTTTTTTT
>NC_092212.1:73234568-73238897 GCF_043381705.1 Parasteatoda tepidariorum
TAATTGTTCCCCGCGCGGAAGTAATTTAATTCCAATTCTAACAATTTTTAAAAATTTTCCGCTATATTGACAAAGCTCTTAAATGAATTTTAGTATTAATTTAAAATCTGTCCGACAGCCATGAAATATCACAAACAATCATTAAACACGAGTCAAGGAGATTTCAGCATAGTAGGCAGCACTAGTATTAAAATTATTTCCTTCTCTGTCATGAGATAAGATAGGAAACTTATCTCAATGCTCCATTACGTTCTGCACTACTTCCTCACGCACCTCTCGAGTCTTAACTAAAGCATCGTATAATATATATATATATGCTATTTTTTAACCGTTATTGAACAGCCGACCCGATTTTGAGTTTACAGCTACCATTGAAAATATTTACCCCGATCCGCCCCAATTCAGGGCATACGGTCAGGGCAAATGTTTATTAATACCAAGTAAAAACAAAAAAAAAAAACATAAAATACATAAAGTGCATAAAATACATAAAATACAAGAGTCATATGGCAACTGCCGGGAGGGCCGCCTTATAGTGCTTAAAGCCGACGGCCCACCCTTAGACAGAGCCAAATTACAATAGTATTGAAGGCCCCAACAAAGTTACAGAGAATACAGTATGTGTTACAATACATAATGAGTAGTTACAAGACATAAACATCTCAAATAAAACAAGACAATTAAAGATATGAATACAATAAAATAAAAACTTTTTTTTTTTCCTTTCCCTTCTTTTTTTTTTTTTAATTATACTTTAAGTTCTAGGGTACNTTTTTTTTTTTGATAAAAAAGCTAAAAGCGAATATTCAAGTGAGTAAAAACATCAAGAGGAATTAAAATTATTGTTGAGGTGATAGAACAGAAGACCAACGGAGTCCCCCAGGATGCTCAAGTTTGGAAAATATAAAAGGGGAATGACGCGTTAAAATAGAAGCGGATTGGCAGTTCAGGTATTGAGGGGAGACATCAAGTTAACCTAAGTGTATAGGGTCCATCGGATCGTCTATTGTAATGGTATCTTCTAGTGTGCTTTTAATGATTTCTCTAATGATTTGTTGTTGTTGTTTTGTTCTGCACCACTTTTCGATTGGTTCCCTGATGTTAATATGATTCCCCCGGAGTGTCGAGAATTTAGGACATTCTGCAATTAGATATTGAACTGTTTGGCTTTTGCCGCAGTATTTACAGCTAGATGATTTCTGAAAAAACCTCGATTGCTGTTCTCCGAACACTCCGTGGGCGGTATAGATTTGGTTTATGTAAAAGTCACAATTTAAAAGTTTATCGCTGACTTTTGGAAAAAACTTGTTGGTATGTCTCCCGTTTGATGAACGGTCCCACCTTTCTTGCCATAAATCTCTGCTGACCTGCCGTAGTTTATAATTAAGCTGTGGTCTTGTAATAGAGTAGTAAAAATCTACTCCACTGAGCAGAGTGCCCGCTTTTGCTAGAGCATCCGCTTCCTCATTTCCAGCTTCCCCCGAGTGAGCCTTGATCCAGTTGAACCGGTAATTCCTGTGTTGAATAATACCTTTAATGTTTTCAACTATAATGTCCCTTGGTGTGGGATTCTCGAGGGCCAGTAATGAGGATTTGGAGTCCGAAAAAAGTACTCACTCTTGTATATCTGCCTCAATTGCCCAAGAGCCAAGAGATTTTGAGTTTACAGCTACCAATGTTCAACTTCATAGCCTTGTAATTTTTAACCAAATCCAGAAGACAAGGGAACTCCTGGATCATGTATTGGGAGAAATTTGCCTTCGTGAAGACTGCCTGATGGAATTAACCCGCATTTGCGTTACATGGATAGGAAGATCACGGTCACCTCCCATGGTTAGATAGAAGACAAGGGGACTCTAACCCATGATCCGTCTACCACTAAGGATATATCTACGTCAGCACTGCTACGTCGGTGCCAGTCGGGTGCGGAATTTGTATTGACTAACTCGGTTCAGGTCATTGGGAGGCGAACGCTCTATCACCTGAACCACCACAGATACTATTGCTCGGAAAAGAAAAGCTCCGTCAGCAATAATTGGCATAATAGAATGCAGTAACATTGCGCTGTTTTTGTTTAAAATATCTATAGCCATTTTAGGAAGGATCAAATATAAATATAAATAATTTCTTCAGAATTAAGTTTTTATTTCTATGAAAAGACAAAATTATACGTTAAGTATTTATTTAGAATAACTTACTATTTAAATTGTTATTAAAAACAACCTAACTAAAGGAATTAAAAAAAATACTTAAAGTATAACTAATTTCTTAATATTGCATGAATTATTACCTATTAACTTAATAACAATTACTAATTTTCTCATAATAATCATGCGATTAATTAATAATTATAAGTATCCTCTTCAGAGGTAAATTGATAATTATTAGTATCCTCCTGCGTGGTAAATAAGTAATTACTAGTAACGAACAGTGTCCACAAATTAAAATTATTAGTAACGATCAGTAACCGCAAATTAATAATTATTAGTGATGAATAGTTCCCATAATTAGTAATCATTAGTAACGACCAGTGTCCACAAACTAGCAAATACTAAAAATATTAATTTGCAAATACTGTCTGTTGTCAAAGTTAAAAAATATAATCAAAAAAATTCTGAAATAGTAAATGTTTACAATATTTTCCACCTAAGCAAACATTCTAGTAAATATTTATTATTTATTAAATAGTAATTGTCTATTATCATAAAAGCGTATAATATTATTGAAATATTGTTCAAGTAAGTTAAAATCATGTTAAAATCGAAACATTGTAACTTTAATCTTTAAAATCTTCATATCAAAGTACATTCAACATTCTGTAAACAATTAATATCAAAAGATGTGTTTTTGATTAAGAATGCACAAAATCTTCAAAAAATTAAATATTTCCCTAAATTCTGTATTAAATTTCAAACATTTCTGCGAAATTTATTCTCCTAAGAAACTTTAGTCAATTAATAAATTGTTCGCTAACGGTGAAAATTCTTTGATTTATTTTAGACAACAAATCATCGTATAAAATGCATAAATCTCAATGGAATATTACTTTAAAAATAAAGTTTTTCAGATCTCGGGAGAAAATTTTGTTCTCAAATGGTGGTTTAATGTTACTCGCGTTGAAAATACGACAGTTTATCAAAATTACTGGTATAAGAAAGAAGCGTTTATATTTTAAATTTATTCATCCATTGTAGAAAATTCACAAACCCTGATATGTTTATTTCTCTAAAAAAAATTACTCAATAAATACAATCGTTCAAAAAAATATAATTTCTTTAAACTACTGTCAATATTTATGAACGCTTTTAATAAAAACAAAATTCACCAATCAATAGATTATTGCTAAAATAAATTATAACAGCCAAATAGCAGTATTAGAAAAAATTGCAGGAACATACAAGGGGTGATCAAATGAAAAGGTACGAAACGACACGGTGGGTACAAATGTAGACTTTTTTCAAAATATACACCATAGGCCTGAGCACAGCGATCCCACTGATGAACAAGCCGCAGGACTAATTGTTCCCAGAATTCCTGTGGTCGTGACGAGACCCAGTCCTTCACAGCGTCCTTGAGTATGCCGTCCGAGTTGAAGAGCTTCCCTTTCAGGTGCTTCTTCAGTGGACCAAACACATGGAAATCTCAGGGCGACTAGTCCGGATTGTAGGGCGGATGGTCCAACGTCTCCCACTTGAACTTGGCCAGTTCCATGTGTGTGAGTCTGGAGACGTGTGGAAGCGCGTTATCATGGAGCAGAACCACACCCTCCGTTAGCAGCCCCGGTCTTTTGTTCTTGATGGACCTGCGTAGGCGTCAGAGTGTCTCACAGTACACATTAGAGTTAATGATTTTTCTGTGCTCGAAGAAATCGGATAACACCTCGCTGCTCCTCAATCGTCGAATTTTGCAACGCGAACGCCATCCAGTCCTCATACGGACGGCCGCATCATTTGGACGCCGCTTTTGATAAGAGCCTCTGCTCTCTCCTGCCCATGCGGGCACCCGCGCATGCTCCGATCCCAGTCAGAGACTCCAATCGTATCCCGAGATCATGGGTAAAAGCCCTTATATAACAAGACGGAAAAGAGAAAACCCTGGTACGTATAACATTTCATTCCAGCATTTTTTTCGAAAAGAATGAAATATCTGTAACTATCAGGATTTCTTTTATAATTCTGGCATATATATAAAACTACTTCTTTTCCAAGATAAAGTAGATATTGTTGAAAAATTTAAAAAAAGAATAAGTAAACTCCTCCCCAAAACTAGCTATAACTGAAATGGTTTTACTACCAGCCTTTCCTCTTTTCCGTCTCGCTTTCACCCCTG
>NC_092212.1:73239689-73246938 GCF_043381705.1 Parasteatoda tepidariorum
AGTCCTCCATGTTCCCACAACAAATCAATACCTCTGGGGGTACTGATCCAGGAGTTTCCTTGTCTTCTGGATTGGTTCAAAATTACAAGGCTACGAAGTTGAACGTAAGTAGTCGTAAACCCATGAAATTGGGTCGGCTGTTCAACGACGGTTATAATATAATATAAACTCATTTGGTTTCTAATAGGTTTTTACTAAAGTTTAGCTTTTGGTATAGAGCGCTGGACAAAGCTAAATGTGAGTACAGTCCATAAGTTCCTGACGACTATGCAGAGTGCAGCACAAGTCATTAAATACTGTATAATAGTCATGACTAGTATTGTCAAATAACCAATACAGTGCTTGATAATCAAATCAATACACGACCAATACAATAGATGATGACCCATGCAAGCAGGACAGGTCATCACGTGTTGAATTGTAGGTATAAAAGTAATGACCAGAAGCAAGGCAAAACTCTGCTACGGCTTTCATTATGGGCCAATCAGAAATATTGTGAACATTTTACTACCAGGATTACTGGGTACTTAATACTTACTTAAAATACTTTAATACTATTTCAAATATACTTAAAAATTGATTGAATAATAGACTTAGCATTGAGGAACGGAACTTCATCATCAGCATTTTTTTACGAAATGTTTAATAAAACAAATTTATTTCATGATAACAAATAATAAAAAAGAAAAAATAAACTAAAAAAAACGAAATCAAAATGACCTTTTTCCGATTTTAATTTTAATTTTGGTTTCTTAACATACATATGTATTTATTTTTAAGGTTTTTTTAACCATATGCATGCCATCCTAATTTTAGGACAGATAATTGAACGGGCGAAGTGAGATACATATACCGGGAAGCGATCTAAAAAGAACGGCGCGATATTGAGAGATTGCAAACCGATAATAATCAGGAGACGCAATTTTGTTTTTACTTATTAATTTTGATTTGAGAATATTAGCTTTCAATTTCTTTTATAAATATTATTCTATGAAAACTATTAGCAGTAGAATTATGATATTTTGATCTCTTTTGTCGGCAAATGAGCTATGTGACTTAGTTTAAATTTCTGTTTAGTTTTAGAATTATTGAATTGTAAAGTTTGGTTTCTCTTACGAACGAATTTCTATCCACTCCCATATTATGATTTTGCCCTAGCTGTATCGGTAACCTGCTCCAGTGCGGGTTCAACGGTAAAATGAGTGAGTGAGCTCTAAACACGAAACGATCCAAAATAAAGTTTTGGAGGTTAATGAGCGATAGCGAGCAGGTGGTGGCGTTTCTCAGTACCTACAAATAATAATTTTAATAATTAATCTCGTGATTAATATAGCTTCAATTATGAAGAACAATCTTTGAAATTTCGAGAATATTACACTCCTTAATCTTTAAAAATACAATTTACATAACATTATCGAGGCAAATTTTTATTTTTTTAACTAAGAACTACATTAAATTATTCATTTATAACTCAATTTTAAGAAATAGTTATTCGGCGCAAAGACTTCTGCAAACTGAAATAATTGATAAAGTCCATGATAAATTTTAAAATAAATAATGGGGCCAGGTTTTTAAAAAATTTATTTTACTCACCCATTGGAAAATAAGAGGAACTTTGAGACCTGGACACCTTCTTTTGTCGAGATCAAGCAAAGAACTTAAGGAAGCTCCGAAAGCTACATTATCTAAAAACGAAATATAATCTTCAATAAAAACACGATGACAAATTAATATTCTTTGAAATTCAACTGAATAATAACAATGCTTTACTATATACCACCAACGAAGAAAACTTTTTAATAAATTACAGGGAGAAGGAAAAAAATAAGATTTTAGAAAAGATTGTTGTGAAAAATAATATTAAAAGTCCCCTTTTATCAACATTTCTTCAAGACGTTTTATTATTACTACAAAAAAATCATGACTTTACATATATGATTATGGCCTTTTGGTTTGACATGAACTTAGAGATGGGATTTACATGGATTTCACATGGATCATGGACCACACATGGATTTTTTCTAAAGAAACTGGGTGTATTTGGCAGGCCTGTGTAGGAGGCAGGGAACTGTCCTTGCATCAGAAAGGTCCTGCGTTCGAATCCCGGGCAAAGGCATGAATGTTTCTTTCTCTCTCTGTGTGTTCTATGTCCTTTCTCCTTTGTGTGTGAATGTGACCCGCCCTATAAACGGGTTGTGGTTGTGTGAATGGCGGGGCAGAAGTCGAATTCCTGACCATAGATGGCGCCACTGAAAAACAAGAACAATCGCACTCCCACTGCCTAAAACAGGCATACGACAAAAAAAAGTATTGTAAAGCATATAGATCTTTTATTTTCTCAATATTTACATAACATACCCTAATTGTAGCGCCTAAGAATCAGCATCATACCTGCCAACTTTTAATCACTTCCATTATGATTTTTCCCAGTGGTATTAAAATGGAATTAAAATTTCATATTTAAGCAAAAAATACGTTGTATTTGAAAGAGCTTAAGCTGAAAACAATGCTAGTAACACATATGAATATCTATGCTTAATTTTTTTAAGAATAGTGGTGATTAAAATTATTTAAAAATCAAGTTTATAAAAGAAATAATAGTATATATTTACTACCACTTTAAATATAAAAATAAAATTTTACGCCAAATGCGTAAAAGTTGGCAGGTATGCAGTATGCATAATATGGAAAGAAATAATTATAAAAACATGTAAAATTGAACCAACTGAAACTAAAAAAAAAAAAATGTAAAAAATAAAATGAAAGTATTAAGCTAAATAAAAGCCACTAGCCTCGCATAGCAAAAGCATTGAGCAGAAGTAGAATATCATTGTGAATTTCTACATCTTACAAATTTAACATATATCATACTCAATAACTGAACCTATCGTTTGTTCAAATCTAGTAAAAAAATATGAAAATTATGTCATGAATCTGAACCTATCCGAGCCCGAAACCTTTTTCCAATAAACGAACCTGAGCCCAAGTCAGGCCCTGGTTCGGTCTGAACCCGTCTTATCTCTAATGGCTAGACAAAAGGTGTTATAGAACGACAGAAGACCAGAGTCGTAACCCCAAGGAAGCGCTTTAGCTTCACTACATTTCAACACCTCAATAGGTCCACAAAGCTAGAGCATCAGATTGGAGATGGCAGTTCCTTTCCATCACTCTCCGATGGACAAATAGACTCAAATATATACAGTGGAACCCATATGCAGTGGAGATGGGTGGCAAAACAATCGTGTTTCAACACATATAAATAAAACTCCTAAATTTTAAATATTTTATGGGTCATTTATGCAACTCACTGTTACAAATCTCTGGGTTCCGCAGTGGACTGATCGTTAAGACATGGTTCCCAGAAGATCACCGAAGTCAAGCATCACTGGTTGAGGTCAGTGTGCGGGTGGGTGATCACTTGGATCAGACTGCGTAGGGACCGAAGTTTGCGGTATTGTTCCTCGTTAAACTGATCTACCGTAAAGTGTTTGACTTCGCATGCTGGTCGTCGGGCTACAGAAGCGGGGGTGCCACCCCCTCTGCAGAGGATCAAAATTGTGATGGCATGTCTTCGGATCATCCTCGGGAATGTTTCCCAGACCGTCGCCAATAGCCCATTGTGTAGCTCTAATGCGACGTAAATGAAGTACAACAACAGTAAACCTCTGCATTCTGAATTAGTTTGAAGCATTTATCAGACGTGCCATAAAACAACAGAAGACTGGAGTCGTGACCCCAAGAAGCGCTTTAGTTTCCCTATATTTCGACACTTCAATAGGTCCACGAAGCTAGAGCATCAGATAGAAGCTAGTGGTTCCTTTCCATCACTCTCCGATGGACAAATAGGGTCAGATGTAACGCATATGCAATGAAGATGAGTGGCAAAACAATTGTGCTCAGACGCGTACAAATTAAATTCCTAAATTTTAAAGATTTTATGCGTCATTTATGCAACCCATTGTCATAAACCTCTGTACTCTGAATTAATTTGTAGCATTTATAAGACTTGTGGTAAAATTTCATAAATAATGTTTGTAGCTTGTATTTGACCATACCTTTTCCTTTCTTTCTATTTGGTTTCCGTCTTCTGCTAGGAACCAAACCATAGGTGTCGAGGAGAGCTGCCACTTCGATGATAGCTAAAGATCTCACAAGATTTCGATCAGTCTCACTTAAATCAGCCATTTGTACATTGGAATTTCTTTGGAAAGACGCCAAATCTTTATCAATATCCTGAAATTGGAAACGTAAATTTTAATCACCAAACAAAAATTGAATTTGACAAAAATTATAAGTTTAAATTTAAAATTATAAAATAGATTTTTAAACTTCCATTGTGAACTGTCTAGATCAGCGTTTCTCAATTTTTCAACCTGCTTTCTGAGAAACCATGACTTTACAAATAAAGCTTATTAAAGTAATTGTGAACGTCATAACCTATAAAATACTATTTTTAAATGTTTAATTAGAGGTATGAATATTTTTAATTGATTCATTGTTTCATGTCCGACTATCTTAGTGCTATATCTAGTTTACTTTTTTGAATTTGTTTTTGCGTATTTATACATAAGCTGAAAATGAATAAAATAAAAACAAATTATGGTTTACTATGACCATATGGTAAAACAAATTATGTTTATGAAAACTAAAAACAACTGCTATAAACGTTTAAAATGGTTGGTAGGGAAACATATTTCTTTATTAAATAATTTAATTATTTTATTTTGATTTTAAAAACATCTATAGAAAAAACTAATGCAATATTTTATAAATGCTTGCTACTTTCATAATTTGTTCTGCATATTGTTACTAGAAATATATTTTATTTTTAAAAATGCCATTTCTCGTTCTTTGGCCTTTTACTTGAAATAAATACACAAAGGAAACTGGAAGTTTAAAAAAATTATTGATTAGATCTAAGTATAATCAGAGGTTTCAAAACTCATCACTAGGTTTAAAAAGTACTAACAGTGGAACCCTTTTAACTAGTAGAATCGTGGAACTCCTTTATAATTTCGTGGAGAAACGCTGGTCTAGAGTATTCTTGCTTCAAATGAAATGTGAAAAATTGCACTACAAATACCAAAGTTAGTCTGGTTGGTAAACCATAAAAAAATAAATATTAATATTATATAAATTAAATACCAGTCTTAAATTTAAAAATTAATTTTTATAAAATATTTTATCCATTAGTAGATTGAAAAATTGTCTTCCTTCGAGTAATTAAAAAAATGCCACAAAAGTTGGCATGTGATGAAATGATGCCTACAAGAGTAACATTTTCAAAAGTGATCCAAGAAAGGGATTTTCGGTAAGAAAGACAATTTTTTTTCGATTTGCAGAACATAAAATATATTATTAACCAATTCAAATTATGAATTAAATTAAAAGTCATATTAAAAAACGTATTTATTCTGTAACGATTAACCTCAGTTGCGTGTGGGGTTAATTTCAAATTAAAAATTACAATCTCAACTATTAAGTCATAGCTAAGCCTCTCGCAATACATTTTTCCTGCCATACCTCCACAGATAATTGTGCGAATCGAAAAATTTCTGAACGTTTATAGGAAACACGATAATTTAATGCAAAAATTAATGTTAAATTTGCTTCTTTAAATAATTCATTAATGATCAAACATTTTCTTCATTTTTATGTTAATGCTTCAATGTCTGCTAAAGCAACGTAATATTAACTTGTGAACTATGATCGCTATAATTTGAGATCATCTTACTTATTTTTAAAAAAAGCAAATAGTGGTAATTATAGTATTTTGTTAACTACATTTTACTCAACAAAATGAAACATTTATCGTAATTAATTTAACTAAACAATATGAAGAGATGCCAACTTGCTCCGCTTTGTGAAATAGTATTTTCTCATCAGCATTAGCACGACAGCCCTTCGTGAGCCTGGGCCTTCCTCAAAAGCTTTTCCCATTCTGCCCTTCTCCCAAATAGTATTTTGTAGTGGTAGCAAAATTTAAGTTATTTTTAGTATAGTATTTTTAATTTTAAGTAATTTTTTCACCACTAAATATCAAAAATTTTAATTATCATATGAAAATGCAACGTTAAACAATGGATATACTGGTTACTCTTTTAAAAAGTAGGCGTAACTATCCTTCTTTAAGGAATTTTACTACATAATTTCGCTACCACTTTATTAAAACTATTGCACAAAGCGGAGCAGTTGGCATGTCTGCAATATGTGATACATATGAGTTCATACAAATGTTGCTTTTTTTTCAAATTTTAAGTAGTTGGATATATATTTACTTTTATAAACATATGAATATTATAATCTAATTTTAGACTAAAGCATTTTACACATAACAGCAGAATAAAACTTCTGACAGCGCTGTAAATGAAAACAAAATATTCTTTTGAAAAATAAAACCTTAAAAAATGCGAGTTTTTTAAAGTTCATTATTAGAAACTGTCTCTTACCTTATAGTTAATTTAACTTCTTGACTCAATTACAAAAATTATTCTTTATACCCATAAAATAAAAAGATGTAAGAAAAGCAAAATTTTCTAGAATTTTCTAACAGTATTTTAATGTAAAAAGCGATAAGGAGAAAAAAGTGTAAAATGCCTTAAATCGAAAAAATTTCCACATCAACTTTCGAAAATATTGAATATAAATTCGCTGGTAAAAAAGATCAATTTGGGGTTTCGCACATGATTTCTTAAATAAACACTCGTTTTTCAAGTGGTTAAAATAGTTCGCTATAAACTATTTAAAATATCCGGTCTCGTCATCCTAAACTATTCAAATAATTTAAACTGAAAAAGTTAAAATCACGAAGTATTTCGTGGCAATTTAATATCTCAGATCTTTAAGTAAATATATGATTCAAACTTATATTTGTGAAAATATTTTATATTTATATCTAATATATAATTCTCTTACGTGGCTCCCAAACTTTGGCTGTATTTCTTTTCCGCCGGTGGCAACGTTTGCTTTGTTTTGTTTAAGCTACTATTTCTCTTACACGGCGAATCAACCAATGATTGCCGCTAAAAATATCACATGCCAAATCTAGCTGAGGTGGCTCAACATATAGCGCTTTTATAAACGGAAACTGAAATAACCAGAGAGCATCAGCTGCGGCAATCTCATACTATTAAGCTAGGCAGAAGTGAGTAGTCTTTGTCGATAGATCTCTATTTCAGTATTTTGTCGAAAGCGCTTTTTTTCACGAATTTATATATTACGAATTTATTTGACGATTTTTGATTTATAT
>NC_092212.1:73247982-73321569 GCF_043381705.1 Parasteatoda tepidariorum
GAAAAGTAACTGTTGTAAGTTTTGTTTTAAAGTCTTTCCCACCAGAGGGCTAAAACCATGTGTTGTAAAACAATATGAAATAGTACTGAACGCCGGATGTAAAGCATCGGCTTCGATGAAGATAATTTTGTGAGAATTTTTTTGATAATTCGGTGAGAATTCACCCGATTAGACATATGATGCTCACTACGTGCTCTTGCGCGCCGAAGCCTATCAATTAAAACGTATAAGCGTTTTATGTAATATAGATTAGCCATATGATGCTCACTACATCCTCTTGCGCGCCGAAGTCTATCAATTGAAAATGAAAACTGTTGCCAACGCGAGAAAAGAAATATCATCGGTTTTATTGATACATACGTATTAGCGTTTTATATAATATAGATACCAGTGCAGTCCCAACCATCAAAACTGGAATAATTATTTTTTACTCCATTTTGGAACATATATCTCGTAATACTTTCGTAAGAAATTTTATGACACGCGCACGATTATCATCTGTCGAAAAAGTCGTTTTATAATCATCTTTTACTGATTCATGATGATCAGTAGCTCTAATTATTGATAAAATTATCAATGCTCCCCAGAATTATGTCGACCCAACCCGAATAACTATTATTGTGGTATAATTTTTCAAAGCTTGTCATAAATAAAGGATAAATGTATGAAAATAAAAAAATCCTATGGACAACGTACGTTAATTTTTTCCAGCAAGCTCCACTTCACATTTTGATACAGAATTTATATTAAACCAATTTTTCATATTTTTCCATTATTTTGTATTAACTTTGGTCAAAATAAAAAGAAAATATATTGTATTTATCATTTTAATAATTTATGTTTATGAAATACAGCAGCACGAAACAACGGTGCCTTTTTCTGCGTTAAAGACGAAAATTTTCCAAACACGATTCACTTCCAAAAACAATAATTTTTTTCAAATTTGAACTTGCTTATAGATATTTAAATATAAGAGAAACAGTTATTCATCATTAAAATCTCTCTAATTTACAAAATCAATTTTTTTATTTTATTTCCAATGAGCTGCACAATCGGTCTTGCCGATGAGCAGACCTAGTGCGTTCTCCAGAGATGGTATCCACTCTTTCAGGACCACCGCAATGGGTGAGATACCGTTGGTCATGTTAATTTGGACGTCTAGTTTCTGCCACACTAGATGGCAGCACCGAGACTCTATTTGGATGCTAAAGTACACTAGGAATTTAATTCACAAAATCAATTATTACTTCTTGAATATGAATGAATGAAGAGTTACTTTTAGGGATTAATATTACTTTTTAAGGATTTTATATTTTAGTACAAATATAAATCCGATAAACTAACAGATTTTTTTAATAACTGCTACTGTTTTTTTATATAATTAAAAAAATACCAAAATATATTTGTGCAAGTAGTTATAGCACCCGGAAAGATATATAAAAGGAACCCTTTTGTCTCATCTGCGTCAAAAGGTTAAAAAAGCTCCACTAAAGAGATTTATTCCATACACTTCTTTTCACTCAGTAATGAAACCTCCCTTTCATTAACCAAACAAATATTTAATTTGTAATCTCGTTCTGGTCAGATTCTATCAGAAACTATCAGATTTTAAGACAATACCGTACGCAAAATGCAAAGATAACAAACACGAAACTCCCATTATTTTATCTGGTCACTTTCACCTCATTATTTAGAACTTTAAGTGTAGGTGTATCTCCCCACTTTCAAGCGCAAAAACAGAGACACCACACAATTAAATTAATCACTTCCTGATTGGCAACAATTCAGCCTTTTGACTGACATTTTGAAAAGTAACTTGAGAAAAAGGTTTCTGAGAAGAATAAACTTCCCCATGCGGAAGTAAATTTCTGCTTTTAAAACCTGCTAACCTCCGCAGACAGATTTTATACATCTTCAATCATTGTTGAAAGACTTATTTAAAATTTAACTATAAAACGTATTTAATTTGCAATTGGAAATTAGAATTAAATTAGGACAGTAATTTATTTAAATCGTAACTTTCTAAATCAAATATTTAATGGTGTTTTATTTGTTGCTCATGATTACGAATTATTATATTTTGGTAAATTGGAATTTCTTGTTCCCCCAAAACTAATTTTAAAAATTGAATAATTGAATTACCATTCCTTTTTGAAAAAAATAACGCTTCGAAAATGAAATATTTTTTGCCATAGGAGCAAACAGTTCAATTTGGTTTATTAGCCAAATTGAACCGTTAACCAAATTAAATTAAACCAGATTAATTAAACCAAACTCCCATTAACGTTACATTGCATAATTTCAGATCAAAATATAACTACTCATATTGTTTTTATATAATGATAAACACCTTATTTGTTTAATCTAAAATGAAAATATGAAAAAATGTGTTACCAGTTTCACAATTTTGAACAAGAACCAGATTACAGTGTACAGTGCAATTTTAAGATTTTAAATGCTGTATAGTGCAATCGAATTAACGGAGAGTGATGAATATTTTAAGTAACTTTTTCTCTAAAAAGCCGAATAATTTGATTATTTTTTCATAAAATGAATTGTTTTTATTATTTCTCATCAACTCTGTTTAAAACATGTTGCATGTTGAAAAGTTTTGATCAAAATATTGAATTTAAACTGATTTATAATATATTTTCTGTCTCATTGCTATATTCCCAATTCTGTATTTCTATTCAACTATTTACACAAATGAAACTTCCATATTTTAACTACTTTTCGTTACAACTGTATATACAACGTAGTTACTGAAAACGTCTTACAACGTATAACTGACATAAATACTAATAATTTTAAATATTTTATGTGTTAGATATACATTCCTTTAAAGCAGAAACTAAGCTCCTAAAACCATTGTAAGCATCCTTTTCCAAAGACATAATAAGCAAAGAAGATATGAAGCATATTGCTCCTAAGAGTTTACTGGAGACAATGGTGATACTTTTCACTATTAATGCATCAATGGTTCCAAAGCTTATGAAAAGGAGTTTGTACTAAATTTGAATGTTATCATTTGTATACAAATTCCATTGAGATTCATATTCTAATGCTAGTAACATAATTTATTATCACTTTCAATCGAAAGTAGATAAGAAGCTTTTAAGCATAACAGAAATTCCTTTCAATTTTATTAACTATAACGGAAAAGGAATTAATGAATTTAAATAATGAATTAGTTATAGCCATATTTCATAGCACAATAGTCAAATTTAATGGTATGCGTTAACTGTATATTTTATTCTTAAATTTTATTTATACAATTTTTCTTCTATTGGATTCTTCTTCTTATGGCCAACCTTGTAGGAAATGCGTATTGCAGATGAACATTCCAATGAACAAAAAATTGTACACAAAAATCGTCAATAGATAGTTGAAACAACAACTCGGAATATTGGAAATTCAATATTTCATATGTAAGGGATGAACAAATTTAAGTAGTGAATTAGTTATAACATATTTCATAGTATAATATCAAATTTTATTGCATGTGTATAAGCCTTGGATTTTATATCTATAACTTTTCTATAGAATGTTGGAATGAATTCTATAGAATGAACATTCTATAGAATGAATTTTTCTATAGAATGTTTTTATAGAATCATCGATAGAATGTTGAAAGAACAAAGCGGATTATTGGAAATTCAATATTTTAAACGTAAGGGATGAACAAATTTAAGTAATGAATTAGTTCATATGTCATAGTATATATCAAATTTTATGTTATGCTTTAACTATACATTTAATCCTTAGATTTTATCTGTTATATTTTTCTCCTTGCTACCAATGTTGTAGGAAACACATATTGCAAATGAAAAATCCAATAAACAAAAAACTCAATACGTAAATCAATAGAATGTTCTATTCATTTAATATGATATTCAATAGAATGTTGTAACAACGAAACAGAATATTGGAAATTCAATATTTTATACGTGGAGAATAAACAAATTTAAGTAATGAATTAGTTATAACATATGTCATAGTATATATCAAATTTTATGTTATGCTTTAACTATGCATTTAATCCTTAGATTTTATCTGTTATATCTTTCTCCTTGTTACCAATCTTGTAGGAAACACATATTGCAAATGAAAAATCCAATGAACAAAAAACTCAATACATAAATCAATAGAATGTTCGATTCATTTAATATGATATTCGATAGAATGTTATAACAACGAAACGGAATATTGGAAATTCAATATTTTATGCGGAAGGGATGAACAAATTTAAGTAATAAATTAGTTGTAACATAATTTCATAGTATACATCAAATTTTATGTAATGCTTCAACTAAGCATTTAATCCTTGGATTTTATCTGTATTTTTTCTGTTATATTCTTCTTCTTGTTACCAATGTTGTAGAAAACACATATTGCAAATGAAAAATCCAATGAACAAAAAACTCAATACGTAAATCAATAGAATGTTCTACCATGATAAATCAATGAATGACTGAATGATAAATCAATAGAATAGTAACTACGAAACAGAACATTGGAAATTCAATATTTTATGAATTCATTCAATATTTTATGAATTAGTTATAAAATATTTCATAGTATATCAAATATTATGGTATTCGTTAACTATACATCCAATCCTTTGATTTTATCGCTATAATTTTTCTTCTATTGAATTTTTCTTTTTGTTACCAATCTTGTAGGGAACACATATTGCAAATGGAAAATACAATGAACAAAAAAACTTAAAAATTAAATCAATAGAATATTCTATTCGTTTAATATATTATATAGAATGCTGAAACAACGAAACAGAATGTTGGAAATTCAATATTTTATATGTAAGGGATGAACAAATTCAAGTAAGGAATTAGTTATAACATATTTCATAGTATATATCAAATATTATGGTATTCGTTAACTATACATCCAAACCTTTGATTTTATCTGTATAATTTTTCTTCTATTGAATTTTTCTTTTTGTTAGCAACCTCAGGGGTGATTGTGAGCCCAAGTCAAAATTCCGGAAAATTGAGTTAAAAAAATTTTTAAAAAAAAGACAGTTTAAATTGAAAAATTAGAAAAAAATTTAAAAAAGGTTTTCTTTCTTCCTTTTTCTCAATATTTCTTAGTTTTCTTAAAATATATTTAAAATTTTACACATACCTTACCATTTACAAATATCTATGGTGACCTGGAGAAGTAATTAAAATTTACAAATATGTCTTTCTTTCTTGAGTTCATGATTATAACNTACATAGAATGCTGAAACAACGAAACAGAATGTTGGAAATTCAGTATTTTATATGTAAGGGATGAACAAATTCAAGTAATGAATTAGTTATAACATATTTCATAGTATATATCAAATATTATGGTATTCGTTAACTATACATCCAAACCTTTGATTTTATCTGTATAATTTTCCTTCTATTGAATTTTTCTTTTTGTTACCAACCGAACCTTGAAGGAAACACATATTGCAAATGAAAAATTCAATAGAATGTTCAATTCATTCAATAGAATGTTGAAACAACGATATCGAATATTGGAAATTCAATATTTTATACGTAAGAGATGAATGACGTAAAGCATGAATGAATTTAAATAATAAATTAGTTATAAGCATTTTTGTTTTTACTTTCATATATTGGTCAAAATATAACATTTGTTAAACAAATCGCCATTGATCTAATATCATTTGCTACCTCAAACAGTATCGATTTTATTTGAGAATTTCAGAAATTCTTCCAATGGACAATTCATCTAACTAATAGGCCATTTTCTCTCTTGTAATTGAGTTTGCTCTGGAGACCGCGAAAAGAGCCTTCCTTTGGAAAAGTCATTTTCCACTTGATTTCCCATCGCTTCCTTCACCCACTGTCCAAGACTATGTCCCAATCGCGGCAGTCACAGGACAAAGCTGGGACATCTTAATTAATCTAGGCTAACCGACCAAGAAACCATGTACCAGAGCATCTATTCTTTTTACTTGCATTGATCACGCACATAGGAGAATATTATTCATTATTAGATTTGAAGCCCGAGGAACAAAATTCCATTTCCAAGTTAAAGGATTTTCTTTGTTCTCATTTAATTCGAACAATAAAGGTTTTATTGTAATAGTAATATCACGAAATTTAGTTTACTTGATGTAATCTCTATACAAAGAATTGTACGAAATTAAACTTTACGACAGAAGAATAAAAATTAATATTATTTAATTATGAATATCTTCCGTTTTCAAAAACAAATCGTCGATATTATCAAGTCATGTAACCCTTATTACATCAAGCCGAATATCATTTGTCACGTATTATTTCATTTATTTCCGGCAATAAATGTTTCAAAGTAATTGCATTACCACGTTATTGTAGTTTTTCGATATAAACTCCATATAAAGAATTACGTCAAATGTTTTTCTTCTTTACACCGCAGGGAGCATAGGGCCTTTCTCGTCACTCTCCATCTTACCACGTTGGTAGCCAATCACGTTATTTCTCTCAATGTTTTCTTTATTGTCTTTAATTCATTCATAATAGCTTTGCGCCGCGTCATTTTAGGTTCTTTCGTTTACTTTGTGGTGTTCAATTCTGCCTGTTTGAATTCTTCCGACTTTCTGATAGGGTGTTCAATCCATTGCTCTTCGCATCCTCTGATCTCTATTCCTATTGGCTTTTACTAACTAATTTTGAATAGTTCATTATTAGATATTTTGTAAAACCATTTTATTTTAAGAATTTTTCCGATATATTTGTCGATAAAAACCTATAACTTATTTGAATTCGTTTTCAAGTTGTATCCTGTTTCTGGTCAGTATAAAAGTACTGATTTAACTTTTGAGTTGAATATTCTTATTTTCATTTCATTCGATATAGTCTTGCATGCCCAAAATTTATTTAGAATAGCGACAGCACTGCGTTTTTTACTCAACCTGTATGACAATATCTTGATCTGTACTAAATATGCATACCTGCTAACTTTTAAGGTCGTTGAGAAAGATTTTAAAAAGTGTTCGAAAAACAACAATTAAGTTTGGAAGAATTTTCAAAAAACAAAAGAATTATAACATCTATATAAGCATATTTATCCACCAAATAGATCTTATTCACATATATTTTTAAATTATTGATTCGTCGTAGGAGTTTAAATTATTTTTGGAACTTTAAATTTCAAGATTAAATATGCCAAAACGCTAATTTTGCTACCACTAAAAAAAAAATTTCTCGAGTTAGCAGCTATGCGCATGTCATTTATAATTGATCCAAGAAAACTGTTTACTTTTTCAATTGGACAGTTTTCGACATATACGTTGTTATTCGGGATTTGGGTTAGTTTTGAATTCGTTAATTTTATCAGGTTTTATTCGTTAATATAATCGGGTGCAGAATTCATATCGACCAGCCATCACCGGGATTCGAACTTTAGTCCCTTCATAAATGATGCGAGTGCTCTATACCCTGAACTACCAGGACTCTCAGATTTTGTTATTATAAGATAATTAAGATTTTTATGATGATGCTGCTAAACTTTATTTATTAATTAATCTACTGGAAGCATCAGCGACAAAAAGTCGATTAATAGGTTATTAGTTAGTAAAGTGCTAATAACAATTTTTCACGCATTCCCTAAAATTCCGGGTTAATGTAACAAATATTTAATTTCTTGATCATAACCAGTTAGAAAACAACTCATTTCCTTAGAATTTTGTCGAAGGATATTGATAAATCACACTACTGTAACAGGTTCATAAATCGTCCATTATTACTTAAAATTTTTTCCTTTTTTTTTTCTTTTTTTGAATATTTTCCTTAAAACGAGATAAAAAATTTGGTGCTTACATTTACAAATAGTTTTATACAGCAAAGCGATTAAAAATAAGTCTAAAGACAGAGTCTTATCATTAAAATAACGAAAATTCTTTTTGTAAAATTAATTTTAATTTATATAATTAATTTTAATTTATGTAATTATATAATTTAAATTTATATAATNTTTAACTTCTTTCTAATAGCAAATCGTAATCGAAGCATGAACTGATTGCCTGATGATATTTCTAAAAAAGACAACATACTTTACTTTTCACCGGAGCCTCAATTAAAGTTTTAAAATTAAATTGAATTAAAGGCAGAATTATTTTTCTCCTTTTCTGCATCGTTTCATAATTTCATTAAAAAGAACTGTGGGGAAAGTTAAACATCTTTAATTCATGATTGATCGCTCTTTCTAACGGAAAAAAATCATGCAAGAATAACTTTAATAACATCGAGAAGTGCACATTTGAAAGCAAACTTTTCTTTTAAAAATTTCCTGACTTCTGTTTATTCAACCTAGCTTAGTTTTCCGAGGATTATAACCAAAAATCTAATTCATCATACAAAAAAAGAATTAATTTTAAGTGAAAAGTTTCGTTCGTGTTTAAACAGAAAAATAAGTGTTGTTCGTGAAGTAGGCTTAAAAAATCAAAACATTTGTGTTAATGAATAGTTCGATTTGTTCTAATTGAATTAAAAACATAAAATTAATTTAGAAGCTTAAAGCTAAATTGAATACGAACAAAATATATTTCATTTGCTGGTTAACAATTTTATGCTAAACTATTCTTTTGTTTAAAAACTGAAATAATATTAGTTGATTATTAATTTCAATAAAAACAAATCTTTCGACTTTATTTCAAAATTTTATCTAAAATTTAATTACAATGTTACTTACGCGAATTATAAAATTTGTTATTAGTTAAGTCTGATACAAAATTAGTCAATATTTGTGATTCAATTTACTTTCAATATCAACCTTTTTTTTTCTTTTATCTTTTTCTAGTAGAAAACAACCTGATAAAAATATTTAGCCGTTTTCATAATGTATTATAATGCTAATGACTACCTGTCTCAACAACTAGTAACTGTGATAGCCTAAAATTGTTTAACCAATGATAGCGTCGATAGATGGTCACGAGAATAAATTTAATCCAATGAGAAAGGCTAATAGCGAACCTGTTCCTCTTTCTACATTTCAGGCGAGGAACATAAATATCACATCTGTTCCTGAATATATGTTCTAGTATACTTGGAGACCAGCCAAAAATTAGCAACAATTTGTTTGCTATAATGTGAGCTTAAAATTTTAGTTAGCATGTGTTACGACCAATATTTGATAAAAAAAATTATAAAGTCAAAACAATATATGAACTAAGTCCTTAAAGTATTGAATCTGAGGCATAAAATAAATATTTTTCTTAACGTTCACTAAGTTAAAATGCTTAATTGTTAGGTAATTAGGTTAGGTACCTAAAACCAAATTGTAATTCCCAGAAAGAGATAGCTGGAACTGCTTACAAAAGATTTTTATGTTCTTTCTACGACAAAAATTTTTGAAATCTAAAAATACATCATAAATCCGCTCATTTTTAAATACAGTACTATAAAGCACTTTTTTAGGAACGATTTTCATGAATTATTTTTTTTAAACATAAGAAAAGAGGAAGATTATTCAGTTTCTGTATTATTCAGTTTTCAGTGCATTGTATTATCATTGTAATTATACAATACACTGGAGGAAAAAAAAACAGTTCAAAATAACTATTTAATAAACTGTAATGTGCCTACCAAACCATATACAGTCAAACATCGATGTCAAAAACTCGATAGCTTTTAAATTCCATGATAACGGAAAACTAAATAATTTTGGCATTTCAGTCAAAATATTAAATTGTGTTGTCAATTTATTATTTTGAATAAGCAACGTATATTTAAAGGTAGCATATATTTATTCAAGCAAGATCATCTTCAAGAAAGCAACTACCCTTTCTTCATCATTTGAATTGACATTTTGCTAAAATTCCTCTGTTTAAGCATCTTCAGATGTACAATGTGTAAAAAAAAAAACAACCACCCAGAATAACTTTTGATCCAACAATCGGATCTTCACGTTCTGGGACTCACTCTTTCAAAGGGCTGTCCTCAAATATGCTAATTAATAAGAACAGACGATATTTTAAGTTACGAAATCAGTACATCAAAAACGTACTCTGAATAAACAAACCTTTTTCACGGCGGATTCAGATTTCTGACCAGCAAAGTAATCTGGAATCTGGTTGAAATCTGGGATATATGGTCCCCATAGTTTGGTCAGGAGAGCAATTCAAAATCTGGCCTCCGTAATTCTATTTCGTATTCGCCATAACTCGAGCAATTTTAGATGCGTATTTCGCCATATCTCAAGCAATTTTTGAGCGAATGGAAAAGTCTCTGCACCCAATTATAAAATGCGTTTGTTCAATGATAATTCCATGTAAAAAAATAAATTTTAGTGAAAATTTATTATTTCTAATTATTTTATTTAATACTTGAAAAAATTTTTAAACTGTAAAGTATACAATTTTTTTACATCCTTTTAATGTACGTAATTTTACATGACAAAATACAAAGTTTGAGCGGAATCTCTTCCTGAGAAATTGAATTTTAGAAAAGTCATGTGTTTAAAATTCAATTTTTCAGGAACTATTTCCATCTAATTCAAAACCAACGAATAATTCTCAATTTCAGAACATTTTTCTGAGCACAGACATAGCAGTGTTGGAATAACTCTTTAAGGATAAAAATGATATATTTTTGACTTCGAAGATACTTAGAGATACAGAGATACTTTGAGATACAAATACATCTCATTCGGTTATTATTCTCTTTTTTTTTCGGTAATTAAATATAATTGAAATCAATAACCCATGAGAAATGCATTCTGTTGAAGGATTTTTTTTTCTTTAATGAGATAAGTAACTAAGTTTGGAAAACTGATTTATTCGTGATATTGATTTTCGATTTCATTATCAAAGTTAGAATTTTAAATAAAAAATTTAAAAAAAATAAAGGAAATTTAGTTTTAGTTGTGATATTGATGCTCAACTCTACTAAAAGGGAATTTTAAACTGAAGTTTTATTAAAATTAATATTTATTAAATAATCGATATTAAGATTCGTTCACAAAATCGAGGATCAACTGTATTACCAAAATTAAATAAAAGATTTATATTCATTTTAAAATGAAGGCAATTCAGATTTATTCGTGGTATATGTGTTTGAACGTATTAGCAAGGTTGGAATTTTAAATAAAAGATTTACTCATGATATTGAAAATCGCCTGAAATCGCTATGGTGGAATTTTAAATGAAAGATTTATTCATGATATCGATAATCGCATATATTAGCTAAGGTGGAATTTTAAATAAAAGAATCATTCATGATATGAACGATCACCTGCATTTGCTAAGTTGGAATTTTAAACAAAAGAATTATTCATTATATCGACGATCGCTTAAATTAGCTAAGAAGCTATTTTAAATAAAAGATTTTTTCATGACATCGATGATAACCTGAATTCGTTAAGGTCGAATTTTATATAAAAGATTTATTCATGATATTCATGATCACTTAAATTACCTAAAGTGGAATTTTAAATAAAAGAATTAGTCATGATATCGACGATCGCCTGAATTAGCTAAGGTGGAATTTTAATAAAATATTATCCGAAACAATTGAACGAAATAAAAATAAAGTGCAATTTTAATTAAAATATTACATTTATTTAAGAACAGATTTAGAGAATTTAAAGAATAAATTCGTTCCATAAAAATAACATTACAGTTTTCAGAAAAATAGCACAAGAAACATTTTTTCCGTAAAAGATAATTTAAACGAAACAAATGCAGATCATAATAATTAGTTATTTCCCTATTATTCCTTCAATATATCTTTACCAAACCATATTTAAGCAAAATGATTGAAGAAGTATTATGAAGTACATAGTAAATATCACAAAGAAAGAGCAGGTCGAAAAAAAAAGCAGTTTTAAAATGAGCAATAAATAGTTCTTTCGGTTAAATAAATAATGGTTCGTAAAAAAACCGTTTTAAAACGTGAAAAGTGATCCGCGCTAAATGTTCTTTAATAAAAGATAAATGTGACATTGAACAGCATTTATCCATCTTACTTCAATAACTAATTTTCTATTAACAAAGTAAAGTTTCTTTTGAAACAAAAGGAATGCTAATCGCTTTATTCACGCGATTTCCTCGTTATATTCTTCCACTCAATAGCGCGCTATTTTACAGCGCAAATCAAACAGGGATGAAGCACAAAAGTTATTCCAGAACGCGGATGCGTGATTTTTCCCACATGAAAGAAAATCGAACAAAGCGCTATAGTTGGAAGAGTAAAATTTTTATTAGCTGTTTCGTTGGATGAGTAAGCTTTGATTAATTTTTTTTTTCACATTGGATTAAGCACCGTTTATTTTAAGCAAACGTTGTGGAGTATTAAAAAAGAAAAGATGCTCTAGTAATTTTGTCGGTTGAGTTGTTAATTGGCTATATCCGATGTTAAAAATAATTACAATTTTTCGGAACTTTTATTTTCGTCGTAGTGATAAATTCCTGTTAGGTTTCCCAATATTCCATTCAGAATCACTGCCTTGTTATTTTTAGGAAATAATTGCTACAGTATTGATTTTACTTTTAATAAAGGTTAGACAAAAGTTGAAAATAAATATATCTATTCTCAAAATACTTTTAAAAGTGGTGGCCCAAAAATTAATTAAGAGAAGGTAAATAAAAAAAATGCGGTACAGTTTTCAAACAACTTTATTGCGAAAATCTATTAAAACAAAAATGCCAAAATAAAAATTTATCATCCTCTTTCTAGTTTAATGTAGGAGTAATTGTAGCGCCTAGTGCATTGCATAAAATAATATATAAGTCATGGTAAGATTTAATTTAACAATCTGAGCTAAATACGTTTTAAGCCTAGATTTTTATGAAATAATTGCTGCTGTGTTAATTTTATTTTTAATGTTTATGCAAAAGTCAAAAATAAATACATTTATGCATACAAACTATTTCAGATGTGATAGCCGAAAAAATAATAGATAAATAATTAAAAAAAATATAGTAAAATTTGTTTTCAAACAATTTTCTTGTGAAAATATATTCAAACTCAAATACCAAATACATAAATTTGTCTGATTTTAATCAAGGAGCAATTGAGGCGCCTAATGCATTGTTTAAAATAATAAATAAATCATAGTCAAATTTAATTTAGCCAATTCAACTAAATATGTTTTAAGTCTAGATATGTTATGAAATAAATGCTGGAGTATTAATTTTAATTTTAAAAAAGTTAAGAAAAACTTTAAAATGCATTTATGCTTATAAATTATTCCTAAAGTGATAGCCAAAAAAATCAGTAAGAGAAGTTAAATAAAAAAACAGAAGTGAATATTGTTTTCAAACAATTTCACTGACTGAGTTGTATTCAAACAGCTATACCAAAAAAATTTATTAATTGTATTCTATTTCAATCTGGGTATAATTGTGGCATATAAAGCACAGCATAAAATAATTGATTAGTCATAGTTAGATTTAATAGAACTAATTGCAGTAAATATGATTTAAATGTGAGCTCAGATTTATGCATTACCATACACCTCCAATAACTGCAGAATTTTCGTAGTTTTTCAAAACTTTTTCCCCCTAGTGGTAATGTTGTGTTTGTAACATGATTTGTAATATGAGATGTAACGTAAGTAACGCTGAGTTTGATTAGCTTTAGAGCAGTAAAACATGAGATATGGGCTGCATCCCATGTTTTACTGCTCAACAGATCATGATATGGGCTGCAAAAGCTGAAAATACGTTTTATATCTTTCTTTTCTAATTAGGATCACTCAATTTTAAAAACTGCATTTCTCTTTAAGGAATGCGAATAATCATATTTTTAATACATCAGAACTTGGTTACCCGCAGTAATTGTAATCGAATTGAATTAAATTTCCACAAAAAAAATTTAATTTAGAAAATGTTGTTAATTACTTAACTCGTTACTTTTCCTACTTTCCCTCATAAAGAACTGGATAATTGGGATACCGGATAACTGGAGCTCGAATTACCTTATCAACAAAAAAAGTAGTATATATACTCAGAATTTTAGTGACATTCCATTTGGAAATATTTCTCTAAATGAAAAATATCAGCAGTAGAAAGTTTCGAAATTTTTCATTTTGGCTCCGACAGCTTTAAATGAAGTCCAAATTCCCTAAAGAGGGAAAAATATTCCGATTGGAGGGAATTCTGTTGCCAAATGCATTATGCGCATCATGAGCAAATCTTTTACATCAGTCCGACTCTTCCCATTTCATTTTTCTTTTTTTGGATATTTAGGAAAAAAAACTCAAAGATATTTATGTAAGATTTGAATCTTACTAAAATGAAAGTTTTCGAAGTAAACATTTTTAGAACTTTTTTCTCTTATTTTATAACTTGTTCCATTCCATCTTTTGCTATTTGAATAAATCACGATAAAAAGAATTTTTCTTTTTTTACGTCGTCAAAATTCCTTATAGGTAACACACTTTTAAGCTGAATAAATGTTTTTGTGAAACAACGAAATATTAGTTTTATAAAAATGCTTTTTCACGCAAATAATAAAAAGTCATTAATTTTCTATGAATAAAATGAAAAAAGTGACATAAGCATGTCAACTTTTCAATAATTTGCAATTTTAATTAGTTGAAAAATGTCATAAGCGTATCAACTTTTAAATATTTTGTAAAAGGGACATAAACTTATCAATTATTTAACATTTGAAATTCAGTTAGTTGAAAAATGTCATAAGCGTATAAAATTTTTAATACTAAGTAATTTTATTTAGTTGAAAAATGTCATAAACGTATCAACTTTTGAATATTTTGTAAAATTGACATAAACGTATCAACTTTTCAATATTTTGTAAAAGTGACATAAACGTATTAGTTTTTCAATACTTTGTAATATTAGTTAGCTGAAAAGTGACAAAAACTTATCAGCTTTTCAATAATTTGTAATTTTAATTAGTTGAAAAATTTTATAAGCATATAAACTTTTAAATATTTTGTAAAAGTGACATAAACGTATCAATTATTTAACATTTGTAATTAAGTTAATTAAAAAATGTCATAAACGTATAAAATTTTCAATATTTTGTAAAAGTGACGTATTAGTTTTTCAATATTTTGTAATTTTAGTTACTTGAAAAATGTCATAAACGCATCAACTTGTGAATATTTTGAAATTTAGATTAGCTGAATGGGCCGACCAGGTGGCCGAGTGGTTAGCGTGCCTGACTGCAGAGCCGATGGTTGCGGGTTCGAATCCTGCTCAGGGCATGGATGCTTCTTTCTCTTTGTGTTCTATGTCCTTTATCCTTTGTGTGATTGTGTGAATGCGACCCGCCCTATAAACGGGTTTGTGGTTGTGTGATGTGGGCGACGCTGCTCCACAGCCGTGGCTTCGCCACAGGTGCCCACTGGGTAACGAGAAGAAAGTAGCAGTTCCGGCATTAACAGGCCAATGGGACAATACATCCCAAGTGCCCACCATTTAAAAAAAAAGTTTAGCTGAATAGAGATTTAAACGTAACAAATTTTCAATATTTTGTCATTTTAATTAGATGAAAAACAATTTTTAGATAGTTCAAAAGGGACATAAGCGTATCAGTTTTAAGAATTTTTTATATTAACCTCATGAGTTAATGTCTCAGCTATATTAGGGTGACTTAATGTTTAAAAAATATTGAAGGTAACTTTACCGCTTTTAACAATGTAGCATTAAAATCGACAAAAATTAAATCAAGTTACTTAACTTATTATATTCAACTTATTCTCAACTTATTTTAGTAACATTTAAATCTTACAAATATCCTTTAAGTCACATACTTCTAAGTATGCTCGAACTTTGGTTATGCAAATAAGAACAAACACTTTCATCCAATCATTTATTATGAAATTTGTTGATACTCAATGCGATATATTTTTTAAACGAACGATTATTAAATTTCATTATTAAAAGTTTCGTGATCACTATTTTGCGTGACACGCACACATTAAAAACATGTTCACCTATTTTGAAACGCAAGACACGTTTTATGTCAAAACTTTAAGACAAAACAGTTAGGCAATTATGTTTTTATCACTTTTAAATTGTAATGAGCACATTAAATCTGCATTTGAAGCATACATTACACGCGTTTTATTGCGTGTAACATTATTACATATTATCTTATAACATTCCATTAACGTTTATTTAATAGTTTAATGAATATCAATTTCTAATATGACATCTTAATTGTCAATCGTATAAATCATACTCAATTTAGTTTTGTTAAGCAACATGCATAGTTAAAATGTTATTAAATGTTAAATATTCAGGAGTTATATAATTTTTTTTTGTTTTTATCTCATCATTAAAAGGTATAGTTTAAAACGATACATTGTTTTATGAAGATTATATGCTCTGTTTAATAAATTTTTTTGCAGCCACATGCATGTTGACTAATTAGTAGAGGGGCAATTATATGGTATATATCGACGTTTTATCGGAAAATTCGATGTAAGAGAAAAACTAATCGGGTTAAGTTATAATTTTTTTGCAGCAATGGATTTTTATGACTGAAAATAAAATTAAAATAAAAAACCTTTTATGTTTTTTAAAAGTTTGAATTAGATCAGGAGACTAGCTTAATATATTTTTATCATATAGTCTGGAAACATCAACGAAAATTTATAATCCCTTCTTTCTTTTATATTTTAATGTAACAAAACATTCTGATTTCAATAAAAAAGAATTTGTTGGATTATTTTAATTAAAAGAGCTCGAAGTTTTTTTATAAACTATTACAAAGAGATTTTTTTAATTAGGAATTGTTGAGACCCTTTTAATTAGTGAAATAGTATTTAAAATTTAAGCAAATAGCTTTTTTTTTACATTCAATCTTAAGTAGTGATAAAATATTTTTCTTTCATAAAAGGAATGGTTACTTTAAAAATAAAATAAAAAACACTGTAATAACGTTAAATGTCAAATCTCAATTCAATTAAAATAATTTTAGAAACATGAAATGTTATAATTTTTTCTCAAAGCTTTCATTCATTTTTAATCCTATTCTGCCTCTTTAATAGCTAATGCTTCTTTTATAAAAAAAAAAATAATAATATCGAAAACTTTTTTGTATTTTCTTTTCCGAAAGCTATCTCGCCCGAAATTGAAACACGAAAACTAATAATGCCGGTAATACTTCCTGTCCGCCTTATAAACAGCCAGCAGATATTTCTTTTTATAGCTTGGAACACTTTCATGTATCATATTCTGCGATAACGAGAAAATTGTTCTCTATACAATAAAAACAGCTCACGTTTTAAGGAAGAAAACTAAATAAACTAATAAAAAACTGATAAAAAGTAAACTGGCGAGAAAATTGCCACGGTTGTTCCGTTACTTAGTGCCTATAACGGTCCGGATCCCCATTTATCGCCAAACCTCAAGAGATAGGCCAAAATTCATTGTTCGAAAAGCACCAAAAACTTGGAAATTCTTCCAAACCCCAAATGGCTTTGAAAAAGCTTTAATGAGTAGGGAATTCCATTATAATTTAGGGAATAATGCAATAGAGAAAAAATGAAAATTGTGTCCTAGGGGAAAATGTGAAGAAAGAACCAAACGATGATATGTTTATACAAATCTAAAATGCCAAAACCATGAAACGTCTCCGCTGAGTTTGTTTATTTTTTTTTCTATTTTGTATCAAGATAAAAACGAAGAATATACAGCATATTTTTACCATTTGAAACTTTCAGCTAAGCCCCAGGGAAGCTTTCAAAGGGTTACCAGCAGAAAAAAACTTTCTGAAAGGTCTGAAAGTTTTCGATGACAATTCAAAGATATTCTAATGGTGTCCCATGCGTATGTCCTTTTCAAAAAAAAGTAGACTAATATATTGAAGTTAGATTACTGGTTTAGAAGCAGCTGTGGTATTGGGAATAAGTATTAAAAAATGTGTATCGGAGTTTCTTCCGAATCAATTGGAAAGAATTCGAATGCATCAGTATATGACAGAATAAGATATTTTCAATATATCTTTATACTTTTTTGAAAACATAAAGATAAAGCACATGTGTTTTTCTATTTAAAATTTTGAAAGTACTTTTCGTCGTAATAGATAAAAAAAATTTATGCCGATAAATCAAATCTACTTGTGTAGTGTTAAAAGAAAAGAAAGAATTTAGGAATTAATTTAAAAATAATATTTAGTAAATTAAAAAATATCTTTAAAAACATGTTTTAAGTTTACGGAAAAAGAATATTAGAAAGACCAATGAATACAGTTCTAGTACTACATATTTCAAGTACATAACTTCACTACTGAAATATTAAGTTATTTTTTTATATTTTATTTTATAACCATCGTTGAACAGCCGATCCAATTTTGGGTTTACGGCTACTAATATTCAACTCGGTAGCCTTGCAATTTTTAACCCAATCCAGAAGACAAGGGAACTCATGGATCAAATATTGGGAGAAATTTGCCTTCGTGGAGGACTTTTTGAGGGAACTAACCCGTATGTACGTTAAAAGGTGAGGAAAACCATGAAAACTTCCCACAGTAGCCCGATTACAAAAGGAATACAACCCATGATCCGTCTACTACCGAGGATATTTTACGCCAGCACTGTGGTCGGTGCAGGCCGAATGCGGAATTAGTGTCGTGCAGTCATCGCTGGGATTCGAACCCAGTTCACTTCATCGGAAGGTGAATACTCTATCCCTTGAGCCATCTCGGCTCAAATATTAAGTTAAGCAAAGCCAAGAATTTATTTTCTGCAAATTTATATACATTTTAAATGATAAGGTATAGAAAATTTGATATCCATTTAGCTATAAGCCTTGCTGTAAAAATAAATTTCGCACCACAAAAATTTACCAAAAATTAAAAAGTATTAACAGCAAAAAATTTAATGAAAATTCGTCAAAAAAGTTGCTTGCAAAGATTTTCTATATTGTTCTTTTTCAATATAGAACGAAATGAACGTAGTAACAGTTTTTTAAGAATGAATTTTCAAAAATCGTTAACTATAGCGATATTTACTTAAAAATATCTGCATAACATAGATTTTTCGATTAAAAACATGAAAAAGGAAGATGTTTGAAGAAAAGTAAAATAGTGACGGGTTAGCTTGTGATAGATTACTATACACAGCGAATATCCATATTTTCAGGAATCTGGGTTCTTCAACTGTGTAATTCAAAAAGTTGTGGGCAAAATAAAATGGCAAATCAGTCAGACAAAAATAATGAAAAATTACACAGGATTAATTGGTTTCATAAATGCTCAAAGGAGTCGCTAGATGGGGCAGCACGTTATACATTGTATACGAAGACAAAAAAAATCTACATCGTTTTATTTCTACTGTATTTCCACACATATATAACACATTTACGGCTAACTAATACAAGAGATGGTCAAAAGTTTTGCCTGATTGTTGCGATAGAAAATATGATCGAGGTAGTTCCAATAGGTTTGACATTTCGCAGTTGCATTACTTATAAGGTGTCGATGTAATGCTGGTCTCTAATCGTCTGGCCATAACATAGAACATATTTTGTTGTAGCATTGATCATAAATGTGCAACGTTTGAGAAAATATAGAAAAAATAAAATATGCCGAATGAATTTTGTTTATTTTCTTAGCATATTAAGAAACATTTACAAACCCTCCAGCAGCTCTGAATAGTGCTTATCCTATGGTACTTGTGCGATTTTTTTCATCTTTTTGAATGACAAATTTATCTTTCCATTTTGGCCATAATTTTTAAAAATCACTTTGTATAAAGTAAAGTTCTTTATATTCATTGAGCATTTTCGATTTTCATCTAGCATTTTCTATTTTTCTCCAGAATTTCAAAAAATCATGCCAGTATTTGAAAAATGATATTCGATTTTAGGAAATTAATTGTTTTTAACATACACACGTTTATTGATATAAAAATTAAAATAAAAGTAATAATTAGTTACAAATTTAGACTGATCCTTCGAGTAACTTCAAAAAATATGTAATTTAATTTGCATGTCTTTGTGAACAACTGTATAATTTGAGGAATGCTAGCTAAATATAAATCTTCTGCTTAATTATTGAGGCTTCAAAGACCCAAAAGTAAATAAAAAAAACAAAAATAAGCAATGATCGACTTAGCTCCAATGCAATTAACTAAAACACAGAAAACGTTTCCTTTTATTCCTATAAGAATACCGAATAACCTTACAATTCAGACCAGAACTTTTCAACAGTCTCCAAGAGATAAAATCAACAACAAAAAATCCTTTCACTTTCTAAAACAAGAAAAAAAAGCCAATTAACTTCTAATCCTTTGGCAAAAGAGAAAAACTTTAAAAGAAGACGTTTTAAAGATCTAAACAAGATTGGCGTTGCACAATGAGGAAGAAGAAGATTACGCACCTTTTTGGAGAACAAACCACTTGGCTGCCCATAACCCTATCCAGGACATGGGGACACAGGAAATAGTCTAATGAATGAACGATAGAAGTGACCAGCGAGAGAGAGAAAAAAAAATATCCACACTTCAGGTAGAGACAAACTGGGTCAACGGATGATGAGAATCGGAAGAAGTGGAATTGAATTGAGAAAGTAATAGTCGCCAACCATTAAATCAACAGCCACTATTCGTGCTGAAGTTACCAGTTCTTTTCGAGTGGATACAATCACTTTCACAACTTTCAATGCTTGGATAAACCCTGTCGCGTTTGGATTAGATTGAGGATTATTGATGTGGAGCTCTTGAGTTTGTTTGGGTTTTTTTGATTAATGTCCATGGGATTTATTCTTCAATAGGTATGTATTTTGATTTATTTGTATGCTGATACACCGGTTACTTTTAAAAATGTATCATCTGACATTGTACTTAAAATAAAGATGAAAGAAAACCATGCTTTCACCTTAATTTTTATGACTTTTACATTTACTTCAGAATTCAAATTTATTATTGTATATAAAATATAGTTGCTTAATATCGATTAATAATTTGCCAAATTAGTCACTTTAAAAGTAATTGATAATGTAAAAACTTATTTCTAAATATATTTCTCTATTATGCTTTGTTTTAACTTTTTCCGTTACAGATTAATATACATTTAAAACTTTTTTTAAAATAAATTTTTTTAAAAATTACTATCGAGGATGTTTGTGGGAATACTCTAATATATATCCTTGCAATCAGGTTAGCTCCATCCTTGCTTTATGAGCAGTGTTTGAACAAACTTATAAAAGTTATACTATATATTTGTATATAAATAAAGTATACATTCATGACTTAAAGTAATTTTGTATATATGTTATTACTTAACATTTAAAAATATTGACTTCGATAATTTCAAATCCAAATTTGCATAAGGCCTTGATAATCTATCAACACAAAAAGAAAGACAGAAAAAAATTGTGCGCTCCATAGTTTAGTTCCTNTTTAAATTAAAATGTATATATGTTATTACTTAAGATTTAAAAATATTGACTTCGATAATTTCAAATCCAAATTTGCATAAGGCCTTGATAATCTATCAACACAAAAAGAAAGACAGAAAAAAATTGTGCGCTCCATAGTTTAGTTCCTATCGCTAATTTTTAAATAAGGGAACAGCAGATCTGTTAAAAGCAACTTTAGCATAGAATAGAAAAATCATTCCCAATAGATATAAATATTAATTGTATTTCGTTTCAAATATTTTTTTAAAGAAATCATTGCCTTTTTTATTAACACACGATTAAAGCAATTGAGTGTTCTATAATAAACACATTTGCAGTTAAATGAGTTAAACTGGATGTGGAATTGCTGTTCACACTAATATGAGCTATAACCTGAATGAAAATTAAGAATATGCAATCCTTTTCTTAACTACATTTTTTTCCAAATCTAAGCATACAACTTTGATTATAAATTCCGCGATGATAAGAGATATAATATTCCTTGATAAGAGATATAAAATTTTCCTTGAAAACAAATTACTAATATTATATCAATTGACGATAAATGTTAATATTCTTGCACAATTAAAAAAAAATCAACTTGCGTTGCATCCAATTTCTAAGCATTTAAATTTCATGTTATTATAAATTTTTAAAAAATGCAAATAATTTATTTAGTTGGCAAACTATATTTCAAGAAATGAAATTGATTAAACTAACGAGAAATCTTTGTTTCAGAAATAAATAAGTAGAATTAATTTTGAACATTTACATACAAATTAAATCGATATCCTAAAAACGAAGAAAAGGTGTAAAAGAACAATTACTTATTTGTACAATATAATCAGAACACATTATTTGAAATGTAGTACAATACAAAAGTTGTATTACAATCTCAAATTACAATCGAAGCATTATTTTTAGCTTATCTGACATTCTCTTATGTTGCATTCCTTTTATTCATAGAATCATGCAAGCACAATTAACATATTTTACAAAAGCAGAAATTAGGGGGTAGTAATTCGGTGCTTTTAGAAATGTAAAAAAAAAAAATCTGCAGAATTTGTAATTACAACTACAATGTGCAAAGAAAGAGAAAAAGTTATTTCAAGTACTTTCGAAATATATGAAAATGAGAAACATCATTGTTGCTTCAAACAATTCTTTTTCATCGTACAAAACAGGAGAACACACGATTAAACTTGTTTCGCGCAAGAATACAAAATGAAATGCGTTGCCATCTCCAGTAAACTAAAGAAAGCGAAAGCGAAAGATACTTTTGTTCCAAAAGCAAAATTTTATAAATTCGGAACGATTGTGAAAGTTCTCGTGTCATTTTCACTTTTTTTTCTTCTTCTTCTTTACTTCATTTTGATTTCAACGCACGAAACAAAAGGTATAGATTAGGGTCTAGAATGATAATAGAAACAAATGTATTCATTCCAAATTCAAATTGAACGCGAGTCTGTTTAGATCTGAAAAACGGAAATTACAAACATCGTTTAATGTTTGTGTAAGAAACTTTTTAATTAATTTTTAACACAAACAAATCGTTATTAATTGTTACATATTTTCCATAAAACAATGTTTCCATAAACGGCGTTTTTGTTTTTAGAAAATTAATGAAAACTTTAATTAAAAGTATCTTCATAACGTAAAGTAAATTTTAAATTAGAGGGCAAAGTTTTTCATTAAAATATATTTAAGTAAAATGTTAAAATACTAAACAGAAATTTCGATTCTGCATATACTGTTAAAAAATATTCACGCTGTCAACATTCATTTGGGGGCTAAATTCGCATTTTAAAAAAAGTTCTAAATACTGAAAAATGAATGTAAAACTTTTTGCTGAACTTTGATTAAATTACTTTATTTATTTATTAGATTAAATTCGTGTTAAAAAAAACTAGTATTCATTATATATTTTTAGATGGCCTCGTAAAAATATCGGAATTGTTTCTTTCTCATAATTAAAACACTTCTCACTTTCTTAGTTTAAAATATAATTAACAAATAATTTCAATAAAAAAGAGTCATACATTGGTCAAACAAAATTTTTAAAAAATATCGGGAAAAATTATAAGATCTTTAAAAAAATTTAATTTCTTAGCCTTCATTTTCAGTTTGTTTCAAACTGTATAAAAACTTATTTTAACTTTAAAAACTACATCATAGTGAATGAAATATTATTTTGTTGCATATTTACATTTATAAAGTATTACACTCTTTTGTTTTTATTCATTTAATTTTTTTTAATTCAGGACAAATTTAGAATTATTTTTTTTTTAAAAAAAAAAAAAAAGAATAATGCATTTTGAAGCTTTATACGAAAAAAAAATAGAGAGTTTTACGTATAAGTTGAAGAAATTCATTTTTAATCAGAAATAAATTATCAGCCTCCAAAGACTAAGTAATTATCTACGTTTGACGCAGTATAACCGATTTCGGTAAGTTTTGAAATTAATTTCTACAATTAACTCTCATCCAATTAAATCAAACAGTAAACTAAAAAAGATTTTAAAAAAAGAGGGGAAATATCAGTAGAGTACCTTGCGATTCGTAGAAAAAGAAAGGAGAGAAATAGATGATTAGTCCGGAAAATGATTGATAATTGTTGAAATAAAGAACTTTTTAAATTGCTTTTTAGGTACAAATATATATATATATATATATATATATATATATATATATATATATATATATATATATNTATAATAAATAACAATTTGTTTTGACGCAGTAAAAACCGATTTCGGTAAGTTAGAAATTAAATTCTACAATTAACTCTCATTTAATTAAATCAAACAGTATGTTAAACTAAATACGATAAAAAAAGGGGTGAAAAGATAAGTATCTTGCGATTCCTGAAAAAAGAATGAAGAGAAATAGATGATTAGTCCGGAAAATGATTGATAATTGTTGCAATAAAGAACTTTTTATTGCTTTTTAGGTACAATATATATAATATATAATAATAAATAACAATTTGTTTTATAAATGTTTCCTTTCAATATTTTGACAGGATTTTATTTAAATTTCGCTAAAACTACAGAACTTCATTTAAAATTTTAATTTTTCTTACATAAAATGATATGTTCTTACAAAAACATTTTAGAAAATTTAGCATTTAAGTCTTTCAAATTTTATTTTTTAAGTATGCGGTTCCCCTAGGCTTGGTTTTACTCAAATATGGTATATGTATTATTGAAAACTAAAACCATGCCAGGTAGTCCCCTTTACTCTTACCATACCTATATTTTAAGAGTAATAAAGACTTAAACGATAGAAAAAGTTTGCATGATTTTTACAAAGCTTTTTAAGGACTTATGAGCTATTTCTTCAGAAAAAACAAACGCTTATTCTTAATGGTTCATTTATCATATAATTACTAGCAGTCTTTGGCGACCGGCTTGGTCATCTTTCAAATTCACCCAATTCATATGTCTTCCATAGGAAATGGAATGGGGCCAATGTGGGCATATCAACACGACACCACGCGAGCCTTTGCCAAATGATCGTTAACTTAAACAATATAGAGCAAAAGTTAATATCAGAATAGGTAAAAATCAGTGTAAACATAATATCGTGATTTGCTGAAAATTTTAAAAATAAAATATTTTAATATGATTTTAAAGAGAAAATTTGAAAAATTACGTTTGCACTTTTAAAAATCTTCTTTTAAAATTTTCTACCAAAGCAATCACAGGGTGATTATGCAACTTCACATGGAAGTGAACATCAGCGTTGCCAAGGAGATTTGAGCCATAAATAAAAAATAAAAAAACTATTCATTATGTCCTCTCTAGCTTCATGTCCATATGCACTAGCATTCATCCCTATATCACCTATATTCTCCCTTCTATATCAAAAAAAATCTAGAAAAAGCAATAAGTCATAATTACTTTTCCCTAAATATAAGAAAAACATACTTCATTTAAAAAAAAATTCCATGTGACAAAATAAAAATAAATTCAAAACAAGCACTAAAAGGAAACAGAAAATTCGAATTTCGCCATCTGCAATATTTTTCTAAGACACTTGACAGGCAAAGAAAAACATAAAAGTTGCAAAACATGCTGGAAGCAAAAGATAGAAACTATGTTGAATGCTTGCACCAGTCTTTTTCTAACTTTAGCAAAGAAAGTTTAAAAAAAAAATATTTGAAAGAACTATTGGTATAAAATTGTAAAAAATATGAACCTCTGTAGCAATGGAAAGTTCTATTGGTTGTCGCAAACTTTTTCAAAAGGAAACTCGTAGATTTATTATGCATGCCGTAAAAGGATTTCTGTATTTATTTATTCTTGGAAAAAGTAACGTGCCAGATATTTTTCTTTATTGCTTTCAGTAATGACGTTATTTTTTTTAAACTCAACTTTAGGTTGACGTTTTCTTAAAAACTAAAATTATCGCAGTGAAAATTTAATCTAAGGAGCATCTGCTCGCCATCTTTTGGAACTTCTTACACAGTTCTTTAAACATGGAATCGCAAACAAAGATCCTATAATTATCATCTGCTAAAACCGAAAACCTCCCCACCACGTTATACCACCGCTCAGGTTGCTCAGACTCATTCTCTCATAAAATATTTTGCTGATTATGCGTCTTATCTCAATATATATATACGTACCTGATTTATTTTTGACTAGTAATGTATTATTAATTGGGTAATTAAAATAAATAATGGGAGAAAATTAAATAGTTTTCTAAAATTACTTAGATTTTAAGACGATTTGCTACAATTTTATTTCTTGTCTTTACACGTTTTCCAACAATATTTGGTCAATGCACAAATCAGTTTACTTTTTGAGTAATCTAATCAACTTACTTGTTTAAAAAAGTACAGGGATTCTCGTTTCATTTCATTTCATTTTACTTTTATTTGAATTTCTCAACTTTTACGAAGTTGAGAAATTCAAGAGAACTTTATTGTTTGTACTGCATTTCTTTTTTTTTTAACTTCAGGCATGAGGGTAACAGAAAAAAAAATTCAAACTCTACTGAAGTAAGTATTAAAAACTGTTAAAACCTAAAAACGTAGCAACTCGAAACTTTAAAAAAGGTAGGACGTATTGCACATTTTCCGGAATAATAATACGGGGCTTCAAAAAACTATAATTTTACTGCAGTTGGTTTTCGCTAAACTGAATTACGCGACACGAAATGTAGAAATTTTGAATTTATCAAAATACAGCAACTAATTTGAGCATCAATAATATTTTTATATCGAAATGTTCTTTAAACATTTTTCTAAATATGAGCTGAAATTTCATAGTTTTTGATCTAACAAATTTTGAGTTCTAAAAGGCCAAAACATTCTAAAACAAAGTTACAGTGACAGTAGTACCTTCTTTTAACATACAGCAAACGCATTTTTATAAGTATGTATTATTGTGAATAAATAGTTTCCTAATAGCTTTGCATAATTATTTGAAACACTATTAATTATTAATAACAAAACATATCGAAATTTTTACCATAGGTATTCTGTTATAAGTGGGATAAACATTATTTAATACGTGAATTTTTGTTTTTGCTACTTTTCAGCTCGTAGCTCATTGAACACGTTTTAATAATCTAACTACATGGTAGTTTCAAAATACAAAAAGTTAGCGAAAAATTAAACTTGAGCAATGGCATTTCACTAAAAAGTTTACCACTTTCATTTTTTAACCTATTGCCAGTAATCTTTATCATTACAGGCTATTGGGCCATTGATTATCAATTTCTACTAATTATCAATCCTGTTAGATTGAAAGAAAAAAAGAAAGCACTAATAATAAGGGAATCACTACACGTAGTTCAATCTTTGTACCCGTGATGTCAGAAAGAGTCATTTTTAAGGAACATTCTCTTAAAGTTGACAATGAGAGGAAAATTGATATCTACCTTCGAGTAATAAGCAATCACATTTAGAAAATTATTTGAAGTTTTTAGAAAATATTTTTTCGATACTCCACGAGGGTTCTTGTAGAAAAAAGTAGCACAGTTAATTTAATAAAAAATTTTAAGACTGATTTAATAACAGAGCTCTTGTGAGCAAATCTCTTGCTGACAGCAGCTCTCATTAAATTTAATCAATTTATATTTGAAATATATAAACACCAAAATTCAGACTTATTGGAGGATAAGTTAGGAGGATAGTTTTTATTAAAGAAATTGTTCATTTTGTGATTAAATATGTAGGTATAAAAAAAAGCCGCCAAAAGGATCTGGGCCATCAGTTAACAATTGTTAACTAGAGGCACAGAGTGTTTTTGAAAAATCATAAAAATACTTCGAACCTTTTTTATCTAAGCTATAATAGAAAAGAAAATTGTTTTCTAACAGTTAGAACCTGAACATTATTATGCAATAAGAATATCCGATTTTTTTGGAGCAAAAAAAGTAGCATTTTTTTGTACAATTTGTGCAGTATTTTCATTTAATTGCTTTTAACTTAAAGAAAGAAACAGTTAAGATTTAAAATTCGTCCAAAAAAAGACATGCTAATTTTAGAAAAGTTAGTTTTTTTTAAACTTATTTAATAAATAACACTTTTTAACTTTTTTTCTTATCTTGTATGCTCCTTTGGACTAAAAAACTTTTACATTTTCAACTTAATAATTATTATTAATGGAATTTCGAAAGAAAAAGTATAATTTAGAAAGTATCATACATTGTATCTAAATTACGAAAATGGCAAACTGCATTCTAAAATATTTTAGATTCAAGCATTCACTTATATTATTGTAAAATGTTATTTAAAAATGCATTTCATCCATTGCTTTATGTTCACTTTTAACGATATCTTACTAAATACCAAGGACTCATTCGTTATCTTGAACAATATTAAAATTAATTACTAAATTGTATTTAGAAATTTAATTAATTTATGTGAAAATGTTTAATGTTAGAATTATAATAATTTAACACACTCTATGTTATACCTAAATATTCCTAACATATTCATTTATCACAAAAATTTAATACAAAAAATAAACAAATAAATAAGCATTTATTATACCTAACACATGCACAAAATATCTTACAATTTCATTAACTTCAATTCAGAATTCTATGTTTATTATTCTAAAATGTTGTTTGGAAATAATTTAATCCTTTTGTATTCTAATTTGATGAAAATACAACTATATTTCCTTTCGCTGTCATCCTACTTAAATATTGGAATACTAATGACTAATTTAGTATTCCATAGAAAAAAATGATTTCCGGTAAATAAGTAAATAGCTTTATTTGTAATTATTCAAAAAATAAGTAGATTGAAGTTTGAAATCTTTCGAACAAGCTTCAGGGCAAAAATTAAAATATGTTTTAGTCATCTTATATGTTAAGAAATTTTTAAAAAGTTTTCATAAAGATTGTATTGTCTAAAATCATTTAAAGATATTTCATTATTAATAAAAAAAATGAGCAATATGCTCATTAGAAGAAATAAAGGAACTTTTTTTTAAATATTTATTTTTCAAACGATTTTGAAATAAAATGAATGACATAAATATTTAATTATTTATTGTTCAAATGATTTACGAAAAACAGTCCTCCATTTCGGAAAAGAAACATATTTTTAAAAAATTAACCAACAGGACGAAAACACAAATCACATTTAAAATAACTTTCGAAATATGGAAATCCGCATGTGCCATCATTACTTGAAATTTAAATATCGTTTGCAAACAGCAAAAATTCCAGTAAAGCTATATATTTCCTCNCGTGAATTTCAGTGGAATTGTACGGTACTAATCTTTTGGATCAAAGCTATAATAGAAAAGAAAACTGTTTTCTAACACTTAGAATCTGAACATTATTATGCAATAAGAATATCTGATTTTTTGTGAGGAAAAAAGTGCCATTTTTTAATACAATTTGTGCAGTATTTTCAATTAATTGCTTTTAACTTTAAAAAAAAACAGTAAAGATTTAAAATTCGTCAAAAAAGACATGCTAATTTTAGAAAAGTTAGTTTTTTAAACTTATGTAATAAATAACACATTTTAACTTTTTTTCTTATCTTGTATGCTTCTTTGGACTAGAAAACTTTTACATTTTCAACTTAATAATTATTATTAATGGAATTTCAAAAGAAAAAGTAGAATTTAGAAAGTATCATACATTGTATCTAAATTACGAAAATGGCAAACTGCATTCTAAAATATTTTCGATTCAAACATTCATTTATATTACTGTAGAATGTTGTTTAAAAATGCATTTCATCCATTGCTTTATAATTTGTGTATGCTTTTGTTCACTTTTTTTGTTCACATTGCTTTATGTTCACTTTTAGCGATATCTTACTAAATACACAGGACTAATTCTTTATCTGGAACAATATTAAAATTAATTACTAAATTGTATTTAGAAATTTAATTAATTTATGCGAAAATGTTTAATGTTAGAATTATAATAATTTAACGCACTCTATGTTTTACCTAAATATCTACAACATATACTACTAAATATCAAAACAATTTTATGCAAAAAATAAACAAATAAATAAGCATTTATTAAACCTAACACAACAAAATGTTACAATTTCATTAACTTCAATTCAGAATTCTATGTTTATTATTCGAAAATGTTGTTTGGAAATAATTTAATCCTTTTCATGAAAATACAACTACTATATTTCCTTTCGCTGCTATCCTACTTAAATATTGGAATACTAATGACTAATTTAGAATTCCATAGAAAATAATGATTTCCGGTAAATAAGTAAATAGCTTTATTTGCAATTATTCAAAAAAGAAGTAGATTGAAGTTTGAAATCTTTCGAACATGCTTCAGGGCAAAAATTAAAATATGTTTTAGTCATCTTATATGTTAAGAAATTTTTAAAAAGTTTTCATAAAGATTGTATTGACTAAAATCATTTAAAGATATTTCATTATTAATAAAAAAATGAGCAATATGCTCATTGGAAGAAATAAAGGGACTTTTTTTTAAAATGTATTTTTCAAACGATTTTGAAATAAAATGAATGACATAAATATTTAATCATTTATTATTCAAATGATTTACGAAAAACAATACTATATTTCGAAAAAGAAACATGTTTTTAAAAAAATTAACCAACAGGACGAAAACCCAAATCACATTTAAAATAACTTTCGAAATATGGAAATCCGCATGTGCCATCATTACTTGAAATTTAAATATCGTTTGCAAACAGCAAAAATTCCAGTAAAGCTATATATTTCCTCTGTTAATGAGATTGTTTGCTGATACGGAAATCGTCTGCCGAATTCACTGAATCATTTGCATCCCCAGTGAACTAATGACCTGAGTTCTTCGAACCATGACCTGATGATGCTCAACCACGTGTCAGTGGATCAATTTTGATGAAGCTGGAATATCAGCTGATGAGTTTTTCGGAGCGCCATTTTAAATACTAAACAGACGATTTCTTGAGAATTAGAATGCTCCAGTGCAATTTTGCAAATAATGAGAATACTTGTTTAGTTAATTATTGAGATGTTCTTCATGCTATTGATTTTATCGTTCCTATTATTAGACTTGGATTCACTAATGAGATAGATTTTTAACAAACAGACATCCTGAATCGAATTTTTGTAAAGAAAATCATTATTAAAATATTTCGAATTATTTCGATATAAAATTTAATTAGAACAAGACCATTTCGAAATCAAGTTTATTAAAATGAAATATGTCTTTCAAATGGAACTATAAATTCTTTTAGTGCCATTTTCTATAATTTTATTTCTAATGAGATATTTATTTTTTCATCATAAAATAAAAAATATAATTCTAAGTAAAGTATAATTCTTCAAAATCTTTTAAGTGATTTCTCCTTTTTTTCGCAAATTGGAAGCAAAAAATATAATTGGTAAAATAAATGAAACTTTTAACTATCAGACGCTTTAAATTTTGTTTTTGAGAAGAAAATCGTATTTTGAATTATTCTAGCATAAAATTTAATTTGAGTTACACAATTTTGAAACTATGTTTGCTAAAATGAAAAAAATTAATGGAACTGAAAATTCGCTCCGTTTAAATGCATATTCTTAGTTTCTTTATTAAGAAGTTATTAAGTTTAAATTTTACATTAAGAAAATTCACGAGTTATGAGAAATATAATTATAATAATAATATTTACATAAATAGAAACATATAAAGACTTATTTAGTGCATATAATGTGACAATTTGCATCATATTTCAAAAATTTAAATAAAAAATTCTTTAGGATAGACAACATTCAACACTATTCACAAGACGCGAATAGTATCCGAAATTGAATTTTAAATACAGTAACAATGAAGATAAACAGATAAACTAATCATTAAAACTTTAAGCCTTATAATTTTCATACAAGGTTTAATAAAATATTCTAAATAAATTTCTTAAAAAATAACAATAAACATATTTTTGCGCATGATAATAATCGTATAATTCTATAAGATTAAGTCAAACAAAATGGACGACTTGAATGGAAAAGTGCCCTTGGCTATTTTTATCACTTGGCTATTTAATCTTTGAGAAGGATGCAAATAATAATAAAAAGATATGGAAATTACTTTAACTGACTTCGCAGAGGTTTATTGAATCAATATAAATCTTTTATTTTTGATATGATAGCGATTAATATCGATTTAATAGTTCCTGAATTTTTTATTCATACTTGTATATAGCTAGTATAGTAATAAAAGAAAAAGTTTGGGTGTGCCTTTCTTATAAATCCAGAATTGTTTATGCAGGTGCCAGTAGCAATTTTAGCCCCTAATCCTAAAAACTGTTGAAACATTCGGGAGGGGGGTATGAAAAATGGAATTCGGGAAGTATGAAAAACGTTTTTACTTTTCAATTATTTAAAAGATAACATCAGAGATGTTTGTCAGCTTACAGCTCAATTTAATTAAACGTGAATTTCAGTGGAATTGTACGGTACGTTTCTTTAATAATCTTTTTTATTTGCCACCGCATCGGTAAAATTATGTATAACGTGGGGTGATGTGGCTGGATTAATAGTTTTAAAACTATTTGAAACAGCTTGTTCAGTTTGTTTATAATTGCGCAACTGAAGCATGTTGCAATGAACCTAAATAATATATAGATAGTGTTAATTGAGTAATAAACTGCTTGATTCAGGTAAATATTAGTTTTAGTACGTTAGCCGTGACAAAAAGCATGTTTTTTCAGCATGTTTTAAAAGCATTTTTTTTAATGGCGAAATATAATAATAAAAAGCAACAAATTATAAGGAAATTAAAGTTATTCTGAGTTATTTAATTGCGTTCATATATGCCTTTCAGTTTAAAGCACGATTTGTTGCCGATCACGCGATATTGCGCGATAAAATTCTTCCCTACAGTTTGTGTAAGTAAAACAGATCAAGTAGTAGATGCATATTATCATTCGGTTATTTTTGCTGCATATATGATTTTTTTCTCGTGAAAACACCATTTTTCTTATTAAAAATTTCTTCTTATGTAAAATTTAAGAAATTAAATGGTCATTCGTATAAGAAGATTTAAGATTGCTTTTATCTTTATAGATTATCACTCTTCAATTATCGATATAGTATAACTATACCTACATTCTAATTAATACCAGTAATTTACAACTTTCTTCTACCCCGTACGAAGAACGCACATTAAGCTAGATTAGTTACCGGAAAAAGTGTTAGAATAAAAAGAAATCCTAATCGAATTTGATTCAGTTCAGGCAATTAACACGAACTTCTAAAATTTGTCCCTGGTAACGAGATTTATTTTATTATCTCAAATTTAATTGCATTTACATGTATTTGACCTTAGCTAAAAAAAATGATTTCTTACGCATTTCGTTTCATCAAACACTTAATCAACGCTTTCCAGTGTTCCCCTAAGTGTGGTACGCGTACCCCCAGGGGTACGGGAGCAGTTTAGCGGGGGTACGCGTTCTTATGCGAAATATCTTGCAACAAACGAAATTTTCTAAAAAATTTTATTTAAAAACAAATCTATCCATGAAAATTTACGATTACGTATATTTCTATCTACTATTTTTTAACTTTTGTGCAATTTTTTTATAGTAAAAAATACAATCATTTTTTTTTTTTATTAGTGGTACACAGCGTAACGACAAATTTCGAAAGAGTACACAAAAGTCATATGTTTGGGAAACACTACTTTATACTAATGGGAAAAGACAAATTGATCCACGGCAAATTAACCTGTCACTTGAGAAAACAAGTTAATTCTTTTCATTTTAAAAATCTTTCAATGTGAATTAATTATTTAGCAAGAACTATGGAATTTAGTGCATTTAATTAATTGATTTTTTATGTAAATATATTGAAAAAGTTCAACAGTGCTTACAAAAATAAAAAATACATAGTTTATGCAAAGAACATTTCATAAAAATTTTAAAATCAACATAAATTTTAAAATCAACATTTTTTAAGTCTTTTTCAGCAGTAACATCGATGAAGCTAGTTCTACTAAAAGATTTATAATAAATGTTTTAACCATAACTATGAAGAACATTTGTTACATAACACATCAGTTACATAGCCTGCTAAATCCAATTTTGCTCAGAAAAGTTAAGATTAACAATTCACGGCACGATTTTTTTCATTTTTGAAGAAAAAAAACACCAATTTAGTAGTGTAAGTGAAATATCTGCCCAATTACAATAAGAAATAAAGCGTGTAATTCCCATTCTAAGGGAATATTACAAGCATATCAAAAAATGTATTTATGCGCTGAAACCGAATAATTGGTTTTAGAAAGAATTGAGTAAATTTGAAAAACGTAAACAATTACACACTCAAAACTATTTTATGAACCACTGAACCTAAAAATAATAATCGAAACCTGAAATATTTCGACTTAGGCCTCTCAATACCTTAAAAGTTGGTATAGTGTAACGGAATGCAAAAACTAGTGCTTAACTGATACAATTCTATAGAACTGAAATACAAGCCAGCTGTTATATTTCCCCATCTCTTTTCACACCTAACGTCAGAATCTGAACAGTCACGTGTCCCCTTTCATTCGATGCGTGTGTGTTTATATATATAAGTCCAAAATGTAGAGAAAACATGGAAAAAATTGAGAACAATGAAAAAAGGGAAAAAGAAATATAATAACAATAAAAATAATAAAAAGCCGGAAAATAAAAGATATAATCTTTTCATCAGCTCACACGATTATATCCGCAAAAAGGAGTGCCTTCTAATATTGTATCAATATAGCAAATAGTAAAATCAACACAATAAATTAGCAGTAAAAATATTTTTGCAAACCATTTACAACAAATAAAATTGAACACATTAAGTAATAATATCACATAAAATCAAAAAATAAAAACATATAATAAAAAATACAAACAGAAAATAAAAAAACAGAATAAAATATGAAACGAAAACTGTAAAGCGAGTAGTGAATTCAAATGAACTCACATGAACGGGAAATTTTTCAAGAATGATTTAAAATATTTTCGTAACAAGATTGCCAGATTACAAAATATGAAAACAGAAGAGCGAATTCAAGTAAAAACGTAAATAGAGGGGTTTTATTTTGTAGAGCGTTCTTATTTTAGTACTTAAGTGCGTTTGATTTGTTAGTCAGCAAGGATGGGTCCGAAAATGGAAGGACTTTGCGCACATCCATTTTCGGGCCCATCCTTGGTAACTAACATATAAAACGCACTTCAGTTAGAACGCACTATAAAATAAAATCCCCCTTTTTACGCTATATNTTTAAAATCATAAAATAAATGTACAAACACAATATCTAATAGAGTTTTATTTTAATTAACAGAAAATTACTTTTGTGGGGGTCGATGGAGATTTCGAAAAATTATGTAGGGGTCGATGATCAAAAAAGTTTGGCGACCCCTGATGTAGAGGAAACATGGAAAAAATTGAGAACAATGATAAAAGGGAAAAAGAAATATAATAATAATAAAAATAATAAAAGCCGGAAAATAAAAGATATAATCTTTTCATAAGCTCACACGATTATATCCGCAAAAAAGGAGTGCCTTCTAATATTGTATCAATATAACAAATAGCAAAATATATCAATACAATAAATTAGCAGTAAAAACTTTTTGCAAAAAATTTACAACAAATAAAATAGAACATAATATCACATAAAATCAGAAAATAAAAACATATAATAAAAAATACAAACAGAATAAAATATGAAACGAAATCTATAAAGCGAGGAGCGAATTCAAATGAACTTACATGAACGGGAAATTTTTCAAGAATGATTTAAAATATTTTCGTAGCAAGATTGCCAGATTACAAAATATGAAAACAGAAGTTCAAATTGAGGTAAAAGCGTAAATAGAGGGGTTTTACTTTATAGAGCTTTCTTATTTTAGTACTAAAGTGCGTTTGATTTGTTAGTTCGTAAGGATGGGCCCGAAAATGGAAGGACTTTGCGCACATCCATTTTCGGGCCTATCCTTGGTAACTAACATATAAAACGCACTTCAGTTAGAACGCACTATAAAATAAAATCCCTCTTTTTACGCTATATATATAATTGGAACATTATTCATAACATTTATGATATGTAAAGCGAAAAGCTGATTATCAAAGGCGGCTAGTTATATCATGTTTTGCATTATAATTTTTTTAAATGAACTTTTTTAGTTAAACATTATTAAAACCATCTTATTATTTTCTTTTAGATGCCATGCTGTTAAAATACGGTTCTTCAACAGTGATTCTTTTTGTCACTTTACTATCAACAGGAAGAGCTTTTTTATTTCCCCTGTTGTTTCCAGTCTCTGTTAAAATAACTATTACAAGTCATAAGTAAGAGTTTTTGAACGTATAAGTTGCATAATGTGCATTTCAAAATATTTTTCTTCAATTATTACAATATGGGTATTATAAGTAAAATATATAATGGTTCATCAATTATTCAAGGTACTGGTTTAAAGAATAACGATTAACGTTTAAAGAATAACGATTAACGTTTAAAGAATAACGATTAAAGAATAACGATTAACGTTTAAAGAATAACGATTAACGTTTAAAGAATAATGATTAACGTTTAAAGAATAATGATTAACGTTTAAAGAATAATTGTTAACGTTTAAAGAATAACGATTTTAAATCCTGTCGACTACACTAAAAAAAACTATGGTGTACTATATCTCCGTACTTAATGCTAAATAAGCAACAAAAAAAAATTGCGAACACTTTTTTCAAATTAAAGCCAAATCGGGCTTTTATATACAATTTAAAGGGTTAAATAAATCTAAAACTCTTATAATGGAAAAAGTATACACTAATCTCACGAGCAATCATACCATGCGTTGAATATTTTTGCTTCCGAAAACACCAATGTTTGGCACGTTTGGGATATCGTCTGGGGATTTTTTACATTTGAATACAAATAGGTGAAAATTTGTGTTGTATTCAATTATGCAATACACTAACTGAAATAAAAGTTCACAACAAAAATATGCATGTTTTCAGTAGCTGTGTAATTAGAATAGTTATATTTTACTTTTTAAGTTTCTGTAAACTATATTAAATAGTTTTTTAATGTGTATTTTCAATTTACTTCGGTTCTGTTAAGCCAAGTTCAAATTCGTCTTAAAATTCTCTCGGGGCGACACAGTAAAAAAAATTTTTGCCGTGCATGTAGTCAAATTTTTTATTCACTTTTTCACTGTTTATATACTCATTTTTTTGTATACAGACAACACATATTTTCAAGCACATTAGAATCAAAATATGTCTTCTTTGCAAAAACATTTCGTTTAAAAATCAAGCACATTTCAAGAAATTTAGTTTATCTCAACATCAAAAATGGTGGCAACTATTCACCAATTTTTTTTGCAGTGCGCATAATTGATTTACAATTTGATTTACAATTTGATTTACAATTGATTTACAACAGAATTGATTACAATTCAATAATTGCCAAATAACAATAAATTTCGATAATTTTATTTCAATACCAAAAATGGTGGCATCTACTTTACCCCCAAATATAGTAAAGAGCATTCTTGGTGTTTCACCACCCCGGAACTGTCTTGGTTTTTCACCACATTGGTATAAAGTAGTTGCCGTCATTATTGGTGTTAAGATACCCTAAAAGGTGATGTGTAGGAAAATAATTCCGTTAATATTCTCACAGTCAAGGCAAGTTGGCGAAAATTCTGACAAATTTACGCCAAATTGCTTCATATTGTAATATTGTAACGCAGTTCTAACAAATTTTTGTTCCTTCTTAGCAAAACTACGCATAAAAATACTTTTCACTACAACAACAAAAAATGCTATTACAATGAAAAACGATGAAAGAATAATCACGTATTTGATGTATAGTTTTCCATTGTTGGCGAAAAATCGTACTGTTTGGCCCTATTTTTTAATTTTGCCAAAAATGATAGACCGGATTTTACACTAGTGCCCGATTTTATGCTCACGGAACATCTAATTTTTTAGCATTGCAAAACATTCACTTTAGTTTTTTATGTTTCGCATATGTCACCTATTCTTAATTCATGTATATATTTATATTTCTTTAAATATTCTGTAGGCATCATCCTCCGCCACCAAGACAGAAGCCAAATTACTTTTTTAATCCAGTGCCAGTCTACAAAGAAGTTGTTGTTAAAGGAGGTGCGTATATTAACCCTAGTGGTAAATTAAAGCACAGTTATGGTGACGGTCACAAGTATGGCACAAGCTATGGTGATGGTCACGTTAAAGCTTATACTCAAGAGCACCTTGTTAAAAATCACAAATATGCCAATGGTTATGGTTATGGTAAGTCATAGAAATAAACATGGCTACAAAATTGTTAAATTGGCACTAACTTTAAAAAAAAAATTCTTTCCTTTTCTGATCTATATAATTTAGTTACAAATACTTAAATTTATTGGCAATGTGTACACTTCGATTTTTTTTTTAAAGTTTCTAATATTTTTAAATGAACTAATACACACATTTTAAGTTTTTGTGGTGTGTAGAACTATATTACATTTATACGTGCTTGCTATTTGTCAAGCTTGCTACAACATTTATACGGTCCTCGTTCAGCCATATTATTGGGCAAAGCAATCTTTGTAGAACTTTATTTCAAAATACACAGCATAATTTGAGCGGATAAAATTAACACGTAATTAAGCTTGCAGCGAACTTGCTTAGCATTATTACTTAAAATACCGATATTAGGCATCATTGTTGAACCAATATTCTAGAAAATATAAAGGTTAAATTTAATAGTATACCAAGTTTATAACCTATATAATAGTTATCTATAACCAAATTTATAGTCGATGTAATAACATCTAATTAAGGTTGCAGCAAATTTACTTGGGATTATGACAAGAAATACTGAAGTTATGGGTCAATGTTGAATCGATATTCTTGAAAATATAAAGGTTAAATATAATAGTTGAACAAGTTTATAACCTATATAATAGTTATTGATAAGCAAGTTCATAATCTATGCATTAACATCTAATCAAGGTTGCAGCAAATTTTCTTGCTATTATAGATCAAAATACCAATATTATGACTCAAATTTAAACCGATATTAATGAAAATATAATAGTTAAATGTAATGGTTTCACAAATTTATATCCTATATAATAGTTATATATGACCAAGATAATAATCTATCCATTAATGCCTAATTAAGGTTGCAACAAATTTGCTTGGCATTTATAGCTCAAGCAAAATATGGATCAAAAGACACATTATGGCTCAAAATATCGATATTATGGCTCAATGTTGAACCAATATTCCTGAAAATATGTGTAATGATTTACCAAGTTTATAACTTATATAATAATTACCTATAACTAAGTTTTCTATGTATTAAAAACTAATTAAGATTGCAGAGATTTTCTTAATATTATGGCTCAAAATACCAGTGGGCACTTTTCCATTATACCGGCGCAGGCGATTAAGTTGCCAATAATGACGTATCGAACTCCAAACGGATTATCGCTTCTGGTAACCTTTTGCCTCCATATTTTCAAAACCAGTATAGTTCGTTCACCAGAAGTTGAGACTTGGCTCCACCTCCTGGGACGCAGAGTTCATTTCAGCGCGGGAGTTAGAAGAGAAACATCTCCGTTGTTGAAATTGAGACAACCCTTAATTTGCGCCAAACACAAAAAGTGAATTCTTTTTCAGTCACTTACTTTGCTTTATCATCTACTATTATACATTTTGTTACACTTGCTAATTAAATATAGTTTAAATTTAAAAACTGCTGTTCTCCCAGCGAAATGTCTCATAAAGGACAAACTATTCACTCAAAAGAAAGAAATATCATAAAAAATGGTGTAAAATATCATCAAATTTATGAAATATTCATTGTTAAAAAAATGCACATAAAGTTTGCGAAATAAATATTTTTGCCAAACGATCGCCAAATGGCAACATTGTTCAAGTTTGCTCACAACCTTCTCCCAAAAATAGCGAAATAGTATCGTCGCATACCACGTGATGACGGCGGAGCCAAGTGCCAACTCCTGGTGAACGAGCTATACCTACCAATGTTATGGTTTAATTCTGTACCGACATTTCTAAAAGTGGAAAGTTTAAATGTTTACCAATTTTATATCTATATTTCTAAAGTAAACTCGGAAAAAGGGCTGAATTTGTTTCTAGCTTGAGGTAAGGTAATATAACAATTCCATTAAAAATGGAGGATATTTAGGTACTAGGAGAAAAAATAATAAGGGAATAAAACATTTTTGAAATTAAAGTAAGTCTTATGTAAATTATACTCAAATGAATGAAATTATACTAATGTACAAGGGCGGACAAAATAATAGAAACACTTCTATACTAATATCTTTTATACTAATAGTGTTTAGATCATGCGATTTCTCGTACTTATCACTGAAATTTAAAGTTTTTAGAGGTTTGAGGGAACGACAACAAATTGCGAATGAAAAATAGTATTTTCTAACACCCTATGTCAAAAAATATAGCAATAAATTTCCAACTTGTGACAATTATTTTGGCTCTTATATGCAATAATTGCTTAAAATTTCGTAAGCCTACCTTAAATATTTATGGAGATATGGATATTTTTTGTCCTACGTTTTTTTTACTGTAATATTCAATAAAATTAAACAACATTTTTGCAGCAATTTAAAATTAATAACAAAATGATTACTTTAAAATTTGAGAAAAATTTGTCTAAAACAGCGAAAGATATGACAAAGTTTGTTTTTTTTTAAATGGCGGGCACTTGGAACTATTGTCCACTGGCCACAGAAAGTGCCAGAACTGCTAACTCTCTTTTCGTTACCCAGTGGGCACCTGTGGCGAAGCCACGGCGGTGGAGCAGCGTCGCCCACGTCACACTACCCCGTTTATAGGGTGGGTCTCATTCACACACAAAGGAGAAAGGACATAGAACCCAAATAGAGAGAAAGAAATATCCATGCCCAGAGCGGGATTCGAACTCGCAGCCACTGGCTCCGCAGTCAGGCACGCTAACCGCTCGGCCACCTGGCCGGCAGATATGACAAAGTAAAGTAATTATTTTATACTGTGCATTATATTACGAAAAAATGTACCAATTTTTTTACATAATTTTGTAATGAATCGTATTTGACACACAACGAAAAAAGTCCGATTTGAATATTTTAAAAGTTTAGGAAGTATCAAGCTATTTTCCAAGTAGTTTATGTATTTTTAAAAGAAACTCAAAATGATCAGTGGTTTTTTACAAATAATATTTTGTATTATAAAACATAATTAAAAAACAAATGGTAATTCCTAGCAATAAACGTTCATACGCCGAAATATGTTTGTGTAAGGATAGAAAGCATGCGAAAGAAAAGATACTTTTATGAGGGTTGATCCCCAACAATGCCGGTGTCATTTTTAATAAATCTTGTGTAACAGTAGAAAATGAAATTCGTGGAAAACCCCTTATTTTGAGCCCCTTTTTTTAATAGTGCGAAAATTACTTAAAAAATTGCTTGAAACTTTTTTAAGTTTTTAATATATTCAAATCGGACTTTTCTTATTTTGCTAAATACGATTCACTGCAAAATTAAATTTAAAAAAATTTATAAATTTTTCCGCGCATGCGTAGTATAAAAGAATTACTTTAATAACTCATATATTTCACAGTTTCAAACAAATTTTTCTCAAATTTTGTTATTAATTTTAAATTGTTCCAAAAATTTTGTTTAATTTTATTGAATGTTTTTAAAGTTATAGCCAAAAACGGCATATTAGAAAAAAAGAATAGCACATTCGAAGAAACTTTCTTTTTTTCTTTTTTTAACAACAACAAAACAAAATTGTAACAAAAATATACGTAGTAAATAATCTAAAAAATTATAAGTTGAATAAATCAGCAGATTTACTTATCAAAATATCATATTTCACAAATTTTTTTTTTAATTATTTACAAACCTTCCGTCATTTCAGTTTATTTAAAGGAAAGCAAAAAAGAAAATTTAAAGGGGGAAATTGATTATGAAATAATTAATTTCCCCCTTTATGCATTTTTTTTTTCATTAATGCCTCGACAATAAATTTTAAAAAGAAATCTCGATGTTATATAATTGGATGTCAAAATAATCGATGTCAAAATAATGGATGTCAAAATAATGTGTCAAAATAAATTGTATCACTCATGATTTTGCTATTTGTGTTTCGTTATGAATAATAGAATTTGAAAATAAACTCTTAAATTCGAACACAACATTTTTGCTTTTCAAAAGGCTCGAAGAATTCAGTTTTTTTTTCTCGTTTATTATGGTTTTATATTAAGTTCTTTATTTACGCAACTCGGAATAGAAGTTTATACATTTAACTGAATGAAAACATGTCATTTTTTTAAGAAATAGCTCGCACATAAAGATTTTGTGTTTTGATGAAAATCAATTTGTTTCAATGTTCAAGAAAAATATGTTATGCAAACTGAATGTTCATGCAAAACAAAAACTTATTTATACGGAAAGCATCATTAACTGATGCCTAAAATCACAATTAGATATATTAAAATGTACAAATCTATGCAATAAATTTGCGCTCATCATAATAAGATATCAAATTATGCTGCAATATTAATATTTATTATTTGATTATATTAATGCATACTTATTATTGAAACTTTCATATGAGAGTGAAGCTTAAATTGAAAATTTTATTTGTAATGAGCTTTTTACGTTTTAAATATGCTTTCAAGTAAAATAAAATTTAAAAGTGAACTCGAATAAAACTTCTCACAGATATTCAACATTCGTTATTCTATTTTATTGCTGTTTAGTTAAACTAATTAGCTTAAAAATTTCTATTAATTATAACTAGTGGTAGCTTTTTATCATTAAAATTACTCTCGTCACTTTTCTTTTTACTTTTTTGATCAAACATTCATAATTATATTGTTAAAAAATGTGTTACAAAATAGTAATTAAAAAACTCAACATATTAGTTGTTTTCAGAATGTAATTTTTCTTCTCAAATAAGTTCTAAGTTATATAAGTTGTATATTTCAAAAACTACATTGTTGGAAATTTAACTAATTGTATGAACTTTACTGTTGCAGGTCCTGGAGCACAATATGCTGCCCATGAATATGAAGTACCAATAGAACATCACAAAGGTACTCCATACACTGAAGATCATAATTCCCAAATTTTTTTCCCAGATCAAGATACTCACTATAAAGGAACTCCTTACAAGGGAACGCAACACCCACAAACTCACCACAAAGGCACAGAATACCAAAGTGTTCCACAATACAATCAAGATTATCAACAAATAAACCATGCACATCACAAAGGAACCGAATACCAAGAGGTTCCAGTGGAGCATCACAAAGGAACAGAATACCAAAGTGTTCCACAGTACAATCAAGATTATCAAGAAATAAACCATGCACATCAGAAAGGTACCGAATACCAAGAAGTTCCAGTGGAACATTATAAAGGCACCGAGTACCAAGATGCTCCCAAAACGCACTACAAAGGCACTGAATACCAAAGTATTCCTGGGAGTCACTACAAAGGAACAGATTATGCTATTCCATCTGGCCATTACAAAGGAGAAAAGAAAAGGGTATACAATAAAAATCACAGCTTCCTGAAATCCATTGGCGGCTACAAGCTTTCAGATTATTTAAAAACCAAACCATCGCCAGATAACTACGATAAGGGCGTCAAATATGTTTCGCATGTAGCTGTACCGGCAAAAATAGAGCCAGGTCATACTTATGCTGAAATTGAAGCAGCACATAAAGTTTACCATTCGCCACCAAAAGCTTATGATTCCAAGGAATATACAGATCTCGGAGCTCATAAATATGTACATCAAGAACAATACCCTGCAGATGATGCTTATTTGGATGATTCCTTACCTGCTTATAAATACAAACCAAGTTTGTATTTTGACAGAAAAGGAGTACCGGCTCCTGCACCTTCCAATCCTTTAACGTACGCAGGGTTTGGCACATCAGTGTACGGCGACAGTTACGCCAAAATGGTATACGATCCAGCAAAATGGAAAAAACCTTTAAGGCAACGAAAGTATTTGTAGAGAATACGAAATTCAGTTAGATTAATATAATTTTTTTCTCAATTTAACTATTTCATTTTATCTGGAAAGCGAATTTGAAACAAAAATGGATCTTGCTTATTGCTGCAAAAATTCATAGAGGAAATATCTCCGGACACGTACTAAAATAATCGTTGCTCCACGATAATTTAAAATATGTAAAATTCCTGGTGTTAATATGTTTAGAATATTTTAGAGAAACCAAATATATATTTTTTGAAGAGGTTTATATATAAATCAAATATCAAAATCTATTATTTTTCGGAGAAAAAAAGGCAAAGAAACCGTATAATGTATATTACAAAAACGGCAATGAGAATCAAATTAAAAAAAGGGCAATGAAAATCAAATAAAACACAAAATTGAAGCAATGTAATAGAATGAAAGCAATACAGAAAAATAGAAATAAATAAAAGGAAAAAAATCGATGCAACGATGAGAAATCAATGGTAGAAAAAGAAATCATTGCAGTAAAAGAAAGCAATGCACGAAAAGAAAGCAATGCACAAAAGAAAGCAATGCACTAAAGAAAGAAATGCACACAAAAATGCAATGCACAAAAGAATGCAAAGAGAAAGCAATGCAAAAGTATCAATAAAAAATCAATCGAAAAAGAAAGCGAAATAACGATTTCAAAAAAAGAAGAGAAATAGCGATTTCAAAAAAGATAGCAACGTTACCTAATTAGAGACAGGAAATTAAAAGAGATAACAGAAAAAACAATATGAAGGAAAAGACATGATGTTATATGAAGGTATGATAGGATATGAAGGTATAAAATTAATATAACTTCAGACCAAATATGTTATATAATTATGTATCTAAGATGCTAAAATTGTAAGAAGCGAAATCAGGAAAAAGACAATTTAAACAACATTCAAGATTTGAATAAAAAAAGTTTTTATATCAGTTTGCCATTTATTGAAGAATATTAATATATGATAAAAGAACTATTTTAAAAGCAGTGCATTAAAGGTATCATTAGTGAATATGCAATTCTTGAATTTAACTCATTACTTTGTTTATTGAAAATGAAAAATACAGGAGTTACACCAAAAAGCAACTTTTGAACTAAACAACTGTTCTTTTCTGAGAAAAACTCTTTTAATTATGGATGTTGAAGATTTAAAGGAATAATTTTACATCTGATTCCATTTCAACAACCACAACAGGCATTAAATTGCAAAGAAAGACGTGTGTTTTTAAGTCTTAAAACATTAAATACCACAAAATTAAACAAATGTATATATTATAAATTAAAAATGTGTGTATAAAAAAGCATTTAAAATAAATGTATCTGTGTTCTTGTTTAGTTTTAAATATCTCATTTTATTCTACCCATGATTGACCATAATTCTAATTATGAAGGTTGTTCCGGAATTATGCCCTTAACCCTTTTCAAGGCCGTGGTAAGTATACTTACCACCACGTTTTACCACTTTTAATTTATATTCCATTTTTCAATAACTTCAGCTTTCTTGAAGTGAGTTTGAATAAAATTGGTAACCATTTGTCACTTTTAAAAAACGTATAAAAGTTATAAATACATAATTCCTTTTGAAGTTTGTAGCATTTAAGGAATTTATTTTATAAATAAAGAAAAATAAAAGTCAGTAAGTTCCTAATAGGTCATGTTAAATATATTTACCACCAAAAATTGGCATTTTTATAAACTAGATGAGTTTTTTTTTAATATATCAATTACTGTTCTTAAAACAATTTCAATTCCAAAAATACTTTAATTTACCTTTACTAGAAATAAGGGGCACGTTAAAGGATTAACATACATTTTCAGTATCCCTTTAGGAGATGAAGCTAAAAAGTATGCGCATTAGGTGGTCATAAATTCATAAAATAAGGATGAAACAAAAAAGTTATCGAAATCTGCCGAATCATTTACGAAAGAGCCGGGAGGAAAAATTTCGAAACCAGTTTGGTTGCTTTATGCAATTTAAAGGAGTTTTTAAAAAATCTCTCTTCAACTCATTATCAGTTCCTTCCCGGAATTAATAAGATTTTTTTTCAACGGTAATTAGTTTCGTTCTAAATATTCGTCTTAGACAGACTCAATGTATATTTAAATGGATACTTCATTTTCGAAAAGAATTCAAAAAATATAAATTAAGGGAGGTCAATACGAAACACACTGTACTTCAATACTAGCTTTAAAACCATTAATATTTTAATTAATGAACTTCCTATATCCCACATGAGATGAGAAAAAAAAGGAGCAGACTTTAAAAAAATTAACTATTTAATCTCTTTATCAACTTTGTATCACAAAAACAGCGTTTTATAATATTGTATTAAAACACACACACACAATATATATATATATATATACATATATTGTTTGTANAGCTTTAAAACCATTAATATTTTAATTAATGAACTTCCTATATCCGACACGAGAAAAAAAAGGATATACATATATTTTTTTAAAGGATACAGGATTATATATATATATATATATATATAACCACCACCCTCTTTATGTTTTTAAAAGAGAAAAATGTCTGCTAAAATGACATTTTATATTATAATTACAAAGCGCGCTTTAGGGATATTAAAAACTTAGACGGAAGTACACTACATTCGGTTGCACCCTTAAGCGTTGACTTAAAGCAAACAAACAGGATTTAACTTTTTTTTCCTTCCAAAGAAAAAGTTAATTCACGATGTTTAAGTTTGAAATAGTCTTACATACATAAACATGAAATTTACACACAAGCAGGAAATGATGTTTACTACAGGAAGAAGTTGAAATATTTATGAAAAAAAAACTTAATAAAGGCAAGCAAACAAGAAAAAAATGCGTAGGTACATAAAGTAGTAAAAACTTGTTTTAATATATACACTTTTTTGACGTTTATAGTCCTATGAAGAATTATGAGTTTCTTGCGCTTGGGGCAAAGTATGTTTATTTAGTTATCTTTATTTTTAAAAAAAAAGATTCAATATGTTGTGGTGTTAAATCAAATTTTATCACAATATCCTATTAGTAAGGTCGTGTGATACGACTTTTTCTAAGAGAAAAAATTATTTATAAAAAATGAAAAAAAAACAGTTCATCAATGATTTTACAAAAGTGATATATTGTATATGTTACCGGCAAAGTATGAAACGCCGGCATTATATAGAATGCCTAGGCATTCTATATAATGTCGGACATTTTTAGGCAAAGTATGAAATATCAGAAGTATTACATACTTTCCCTGGCCTAGGCATTGCATATAATGCCAAGGCATTCTATAGAATGACAAATGCTATTTAGGCAAAGTATGAAATAAACGTTCTGATGAGGTTATTATGTAAATGATGTGCATGTTACTGTGAATGACCGAAATCGGTGAATGTTGACAATCACATAGTCGCTTTGGTGAATATCCGTAATATTTATTACATCCGATTTGATATTAATTTATTCGTGGACATGATTACATTTATTCGATATTTTAATACTTACTGACGATAGATTAAAAGAAAGATCAGTGTTTGGAGTATCGGGCAAATATATACCGGGCAATGGCACTTGACCTTAAAAATGTATCAGTGTAGGGCAGGGGTTGCCAAACTTTTTTGATCATCGACCCCTACATAATTTTTCGAAATCTCCATCGACCCCCATAAAAGTAATTTTCTGTTAATTAAAATAAAACTCTATTAGATACTGTGTTTGTACATTTATTTTATGATTTTGAACATTTATTAAAGTAATAGTACATAGTGTAACAATAGTTTTATGAAAAATATATTAATGTTGAAATATAAATACCTTAATATTTATGAAATAATAAGTAATTATAAGTAAGTAGAAATAATAAGTAAAGTAACTACGGATTTATTGCTTCTTAATCAATGACATGGGTGTGCCTGGTGTTTTTTTTTTTCCTGCAAGGTACGTTATATTGGGTTCAAAATTGGTCAATTTTAATCTTAAATCCCCTCGAAACTCCACATTTAATTTATTTCTGTTCTTAGTTAAGATTGAATTTACGTGACTGAAACCGGCTTCAACCATATAGGAACTTGGAAATGCTATCATAAATGGCTGAGCTATTTCGTAAAGTCTTACATATTTTTGCATTATATTTATATTTGTCCAAAATTTGCTTATTGTTAAATTTTTAAAAAGCGTCTTTGCTTCAAATCCCCATAATAATTCAGCAAGCTCATCTTGCAGGTTGATGTCCACGTTTTCAATTTGAGCAGAAAATGGCACAATAATCCAATCAGGGATGTCAATGTTTTCCAAATCAACAAAACGCAGTTTAAAATCGTCGCTCAATTTTTGAAGATTACCTGTATATATTTCCAAGTCTTCTTCTTTTATTTCTAATTGTCACATATCTGAAAAATACTGATAATCCTTCGACCAATCGACCCTTCCGGTTGGGATCGAGCCCCATTCGACCCCCTGCCTCAGATCGGCCCCCGCTTATGTTAAATAGACCCCTGGGGGTCTATATAGACCACTTTGGCGACCTCTGGTGTAGGGTATACCGGGCAAACGTATACCTTGCAGTGGCACTTAACTAGACCTAATATGACTAGACCTTTGGTAAATGTCCGAAATATATACTAGGTCTAGTTAAGTGCCACTGCCCGGTATACCCTACACTGATATTTCTTCAAGGTCAATCAGTACCATTGCCCGGTATATATTTGCCCGATATTCCAAACACTGATGTTTCTTCTAATCTATCGTCAGTAAGTATTAAAATATCGAATAAATGTAATTATATCCACGAATAAATTAATATCGAATCGGATGTAATAAATATTTCGGACATTCACTAAAGCGACTATGTGATTGTCAACATTCACCGGTGAAAGTCAACAACCACCGATTTCGGTTATTCACAGTAACCTGCACATCATTTACATAATAACCTCGGACGTTTATTTCATACTTTGCCGGTTTCTCATTTGGCATTCTATAGAATGCCTAGGCAATGTGTGAAATATAAATCATTTCACACTTTGCCGGCTAGTTTTAGGCATTGTATAGAATGCCTAGGCTAGGGATGGCGAACCAATGGCACGCGTGCCATTTATGGCACGTGACACAATATTCTGGGCACGCCACCGATCACAAAGTTCACTATAAAGCATATTAACAATTAAATTGAAATTCACAAAAAAAAAATTATTAACAAAAGAATGTACAATTAATTCCAAATAACAATTAATAACCATAAAAAACAAGCTAACAATAAATAACTAGCAAAAAAAATTTATCAGTCTTGCTTAAACTAACATCTTACAACACAATATAAGTTATTTGTCATCTAATCTGCAACAACAGAAGTCATACTGATGTTACTTTAAGTTGAATTACGCGTATAACTGAGACATTGCAAAATGTATTATTTTTATTAGTAAATAAAAGAGTTTTGAGTTGATAGTATTATTATTTTCCCAATAATCACGAAGTCAAAATTATTTGACGGCACGTCTATGACCTCATTAAACAATTTTTTGAAAAAATGGCAAGTAGGTGCATAAAGGTTCGCCACCCCTGGCCTAGGCATTCTATAGAATGCCGGATTTCATACTTTTCCGGTAACATATACAACTAAACAATGAATATATTAATTAAATCTGATAATTTCTATGTCGAACTGTTTAGTTTCAACAGACCTTTCAGTCTTATCTATCCGGTCTTAACATACTTTCCTTTACCATTCAGTTTTTGACATTTTTTTACACATTCTGCCTTTTTTTTTCTTTTTTTTTTTTGTACTTGACATTTTTTTTTCCAGTTTTTAACACATTCAGTTTTTGACATTTTTTAAAATTTTTCAAGAAAAATTTAGAGGATTATTTTAAAGCATTTAGTTGCTTAGGTCATGCAATTTCTCCTATTTATCAATAAATAAAGTTTAAAGCATTTAGAGGTTTGAAGGGCCGGTTGTAAATTACGAACGAAAAAAAAAAAGTGTTTATAACACCCTATATCAGAAAATAAAAAAGAAAATAAGTAATAACTTGTATTGATCACTTTGATTATTATATGCAATAATTGCATAAAATTTCACAAGTTTAGAGTAAAGATTCATAGAGATTTGAACATTTTTATGAGAAACAATTTTATTTTTTTGTCCTACCTAATTTTTTTTTTGCTATAATTTTAAAAAAATTCATTAAAATTAAACAAAATTTGATCATTTTTAAAATAATAGCAATATTATTATTTTAAATTTAAAAAAAAAAATTAAAAATCGCGAATACTTAAAATAGTTTCTCCTTACTACGTGAACGTGAGAAACATTAATAAAAAAATCCAATTTTTTTGTAGTAATTCCTAATGGGATCACCAAAATAGAATCATATAATTAACGAAAACATATGAAAAATCTTTAAGCTAGGCTTCCAAATTGTATCGAATAATCATATATAAAAATCGAAGTTATCAATACAATTTACTAGTTTATTGCTATGTTTTCTGATATAGTGTGTTGAAAAAAAAAAATTTTTTTTTTCTTTCGCAATTTTTGCCGGCCTTTAAAACTTATAAAAGATTTATACTCTAATATATATATACTTTTAAATGGGTATTTAAATTCTATAAATTTTTAATTGAAAAGTTAATTAATTAAAACAGACCACGAATAGATATAATCTCATCATCAATTTGCGCGAATTATATCCAGTAAAATTAGTGGTTTCCAATATTACGTTAATGTAGCCCAAGCAAAATAACAACACAATAAAAAGAAAATAGTTTTTATTTTTAATTTTTAATAATTTTTATTCCTTTTTTAAACACTTTTTCATAATTTCTATTTTTATTATTTTGAAGTAGTGAAAGTCAGAAGTTTTGAGTCTTCATTAATTAATGACTGATTTTCACTAAATTCCCCATTCAATACACCGGTTTTAAGAGCAAATGTTTTCAACATTTACTCCAAGAAGTAATCAATAACTGTATAAAAATAAAAAGTTAGAATTCATCACAAACTTTTATTGTATCTACATTAATATCTCGTGTGAGAAGTTTAGCTTTTTTTTCTAAATTAATGTTTTTTAAATTAATAAATATTAACTTGGAAATTTTTATGTTCTACACACATAATAAAAAATGTGAATTATTTAACGCTGAATATACCAAAATATCAATAATATAAACAAATTATCTTTTAAGATATAAAATAATTATTTGACGAATATACACCTGCACATAATTGATATTGGTACATAATTTCAACTCATAAAATATTTATAAAAACTATTTTTCATAAATTTAAAATAAGGAAGAAAAAACTATACATATTTCCAAATAGATTTATTCAGAATTTTTGAAACACTAAAAAGCGAATCAGTTTAAATTAAAACACAATAAAAACATCAGTTCTGAATTTTATAAAAATGTGGAAAAGAAGAGTATTTTTCTTGCTACAATTAAAAGAAAATTTCAAATTCAAAAAAATTACGTTGCTTTTTATATCTGGGTGTAGTTTAGTTTGGTTTTCCCTCTTTTATAAAAAAAAAATAGCACATCTGCTAGTACTGCTCTATCATCAAATCTACAGAAAAACAGGATTGGTCTACTATTTTTATTATAGTACATTGCTATTTTTAGAATTTATATCAAAGTACGTTAATTCATAAAATTCAAGGCTGTTAAAAGAAATTATTTATGGTTTAAATTTTTTTTTAATAATTTTTAAAATATTAATTTTTTTTAATAGTTAGTTGTAAAGAAAAATGACAGAGAGCAGCACCATATTCAACAGCTTTTCTTACTATATGTTCGAAAATCAATAAGAGATGGCAGCACTAGAAATTAATAAAAATGAGAGAAAAATTTTATGAAAATACAATAATTGATAACTAGACCAGTCATTTTCGATTCCGTTTTATAACTACAGTTAAAATTTCTCACAAATAAAAAAACCTGTCACCTTTTTTTCTATAATTACAAAATCGTTTTCTAAAGTAATATCTGTGTTTTTGAAATATAGACTTTAATGGCACAATATACAAGAACAAAACTCCACTAAACAGCAGTACAAATTCTAGGCAAAGAAAAGTATTGTAAGTTAAGTTTCACGAATAAAAAAAACTGATATAACCTCTTAAGGGTTCTAAATTCTTTCTATTTTTAAAATGACAAATATCTGGTGAGAAAGTAAATAAATGAGGGAATAAATTTCAGACATTTCATTGAATAAGATAGATTTTATCCCGAATGTTTATTTTCCTTTACTTTAAAAAGAAGAAAAAAAGGAGAAGAAAAAAAAGACAACAGCATGACGGATTTAGAAGAAAAAAATATGACTAGAACTTTTACTCTCTTATAAATAAACTTAATTAATATACTTTTCATTTAAACTTAAAATAACTGCTATGTCAAAACCCCTAATACTTATCATTATTATCCCTTATTTTAATAATTATATATTTCCAATATATCCTACATAGAAATTTTAATTCAATGATGTATATTATAATTTTTGAATGACGATTTTAAATAAATTTCAGTTTCAGGATTAATTAATCTTAGCTTTGCGTTCAATTTATTTTTAAGCTGTGACAAACAGATAATTGTCATGGAACTATTTTATAAATTTTTCATGTTCATTGCACACAAAAAAACACAAAATAACTTTTGATCTACGTACCAGGAGTTAATTATAATTTACCGGGACTTAAATTGTTATTTAAGACAACCTGTAAAAAAAATTAATAATTATTGTGTTGCCAACATATACAGAAATTCCAAAGTTTATGGTGCCACATGAGAGAAATAGAGAGGAGTGTCTGCGCAGGAGATATTGATATCCAGCTTTCTGTTTTCATATAACAGTTTTCACAATTTTTTGCACAAAGATATTTTAAAAAATTTCTTTTTTTCGATTGCTATATTATAGTATGAAATGCAATTTTCTATAAAATTTCTTTAACGCTTTTTTTTTTCTAGAAAAAATATCAATAATTTCCTTGGATACTGTGAAAATTTTAGTATAGTATAACTCAAGTCGGAGTAGAACATTGCAACTATTGCCACAGCAGAGCTGACAAAAAATACTCAGTATTTTTTACTTCCACTTATATATACATTTCTTAAGATTTATTTTATCTAGTTTTATTCCTGCAATATCTCTTGATAATTCGAGTATTAACTATGTGAAACATAGCTTAGATGTTGCGATTGGTGTTTTAGTGTTATCTAGTTTCTGTATTATATCCTCGCTTTGTGAAACTTAGCTTAGATGTTGCGAATGGTGTTTTAGTGTTATCTAGTTTCAGTATTATATCCTCGATGTACGAAACTAAGCTTAGATGTCGCGATGGGTGTTTTAGTGTTATCTAGTTTCTGTATTATATCCTCGATGTACGAAACTTAGCTTAGATGTTGCGATGGGGTGTTTTAGTGTTATCTAGTTTCAGTATTATATTCTCGTTGTACGAGATTAAGCTCAGATGCTGCGATTGGTGTTTTAGTGTTATCTAGTTTCTGTATTATATCCTCGCTTTATGAAACTTAGCTTAGATGTTGCGATGGGTGTTTTAGTGTTATCTAGTTTCTGTATTATATCCTCGATGTACGAAACTTAGCTTAGATGTCGCGATGGGTGTTTTAGTGTTATCTAGTTTGAGTATTATATCCTCGATGTACGAAACTTAGCTTAGATGTTGCGATGGGTGTTTAAGTGTTATCTAGTTTCAGTATTATATCCTCGATGTACGAAACTTAGCTTAGATGTCGCGATGGGTGTTTTAGTGTTATCTAGTTTCAGTATTATATCCTCGATATACGAAACTTAGCTTAGATGTTGCGATGGGTGTTCTAGTGTCATCTAGTCTCTGTATTATATCCTCGATGTACGAAACTTAGCTTAGATGTCACGATGGGGTGTTTTAGTGTTATCTAGTTTCAGTATTATATCCTCGATGTACGAAACTTAGCTTAGATGTCGCGATGGGTGTTTTAGTGTTATCTAGTTTNATTCATTATTTTAAAATTAAATAAGTGTTTCTACTCGAAACAAACAATCAACTTCTGAACAAAATTTTACAAGCTGCAACCAACCCATGCAAATCGTTTTCTCGAGAACGAAAACTGTCAAATATTGTTTATAATTTACGCTTGAATGCTCACCGTGTATCCTTAGCCGACAATGAAACAAATTTTCATGCGTGCCATCATGTTATCAGATTAATAATAGAGATTTCACCATTCACATGATTTCTTTCACATCTATTTTTGTTGATAACAAGAAAAAAGTTGTGAAACGATGCAGGTTGGTAGGTTGATTGCACAATGGGCTGTTGGGAACATCTCTGAGGACGATTCCAAGACATGCCATGGCAATTTTGACCCTCTGCAGAGAGGATGACTCCCCTACTATGATAGTCCTACGACCGGCTCTCGAAGTTTAGCACATTATGGTAGAACAGTTTAATGAGGACCGATACTGCACACCGTCGGTCCCTACGCAGACTGATCAAAGTGGTCACCCACCCGCTTACTGACCGCAGTCAGTGATGCTTTACTTCGGTGTTCTACAGAGAACCGCGTCCTCATTGCGGGACGTGAAATGATGCGATATACAGTAGTAAAAGTATATACTAAGTCTTCCTTTTATTCTTAAATTATGCTTTGTCTCGATTAACAGTCGCACAATATAGTTCTTTAAATATATAGAGCTGCAACTATCCCGAAATATGAAAAAAGAACATAACTGCGTTTCCAACTAGCGTGGCAAGAAACCCACAGATTTTAAAAGATTGGGGGAAAATTCAAAATTTTTAAGGAATATAAACTCGGAATTTTGAAGGTAAACAAAACCTACCTATTTCCAATATAAATCGAGAAATTTATCGTAACAGCTGCAAAAGAAAGATAGAATTTAAGCAGTGCGTAAATTATAATTCAAATGCTATGCTTTTCAGTATATTCATGATTATACAATTGCTATACTGTTTAATAAATTCATTTGTATTTTTTTCTTTGGTGAATCTGTTAGTTATAACAAATATTATATTTTCATTTAAATATTTAGAGTGGTAGTAAATTTTATAATTTAAGAATTATTCGCTCATGCATATAAATAATTTGATATTTATTCAATTATGTTAGAAAAACTGATAATTTCATCCATTCCTCGTCAAAAAGGCGAGAAAAGCTGTAAAAAAACAGCCATCAGAAACGGTGGGAATTTATGCTTAATTAACCTGGATATTTTCTATTATTGGCTACTACATTTGGTTTTAAGAAAATCACGTTAAAATGATATCAGATCAATAAAAATAACCTATATTGATAATATATTACTATGTAAAGTGCATAAAATTAAAAACGGACCAACCTAAGTAACTTTTGATCTAATGATTGGATCTTCACGTTCTAAGACTCGATTCTAATGATTTGAGAGGTCGATCTCAAATATGTTAATTAATTCGTGCAGACGATATTTTAAGTTGCAAAATCTTACACAAAAACGTACTTACTCTGAATAAACATACCTTTTTGAAATGAATCAAATTTTGATGTTTAAAATATAGGGGGTAGCCGTAATCTGGGAAATATGGTCCCAATCGTTTGGTCAGGAGATGAATCCAAAGTTTCCTCGCGTGTTTTACGATTTCTCGAAAATTTTTTAGGCGAGTAGAAAAATATTTGCACGCAATTATAATATTTATTTATCCAAAGATAATTCTATGCAAATCATAACTCTTAGTAAATATTCTTTATTTTTTATTATTTTATGTAATGATAGTCGAAAGTTTTTAAATTGTAAGGTATACCATTTTCACAGCATTTTAGATAAAGTAATTTCGCATAGCAAAATACAAAATTTGAGCAAAATCGGTCTAACAGTTCCTGAGAAATTGAATTTCAAAAATTCCGATGCTTAAAATTCGATTTCTCAAGAACTATTCGACCGATTTTGCTCAAATTTTGTATTTTGTCATATAAAATTACATTCTTTAAAATTATGCAAAAAATTTTATACCTTACTATTCACAAATTTTTTGACCATTCTGTAATAAAATAATAAAAAATAATAAATATTTACTCAAAAATATATTTTACAAGAAATTTTCTTAGCATAAACTAATTTTATAATTGTGTGCAAAAACTTTTCACTTCGCTTAAAAAGTTCTCGAGATATAGTGAAATATGAAAAACTATTATTAATGAGTGCAAACTTTGGACCGCTCTTCTGACAAAACTATTACGACCATATTTACCAGATCTCAGCTACCCTTCATATTTTGGGGTCAAAAATCCGATACCGTCGAAAAAAACGGTATCTTGTTCAGAGAAAGCACGTTTTTGTCTCTGATTTCGTAATTTAAAATATCGTCTGTACTTATTAATTAGCATATTTAAGGTCATCCCTTTGAGCCATTAAGATTGGAGTTCTAGAACGCGAAGATCCAATCATTATATTAAAAGTAATTCAGGGTGGTCCGTTTTTTATTTTGTGTACAGTACAAGAATGTTTTAATTTTGAAAAAAAAATGTTAAGAATTAAATAGTTAAGTCAGAATTTTTTTTAAAAATGGGGATCATGAGCAAAAATCGAGAAAAATTGCATTTAACTGGTTAAAAAAAACCTTTGCTCACCTAACTTAATGTTTCTCTAGCGCTTTAAATGTTTTGGGAGCATCGTAATGTATATACACCTTTAAAAAAACCCGCCCTCAGACAGGTAGCGAATTTACTGAAAAAGTTTAATAGTTTCAAATGTTTCACGCAATCTAAGTTGTTTTATGAAACTCTTTTTCAGAAAAATTAAAAAGTTACTGTTTAAATGCCTCAAAATCGAAGCAACTCCTTAATCTTGAACTATATATCATCTTACTATAAATAATAAACTGAAACCTTTCTAAAAATCACCAATTTGGCAAGATTTTTTCACCTAAATAAAAATTGTCAAATTTAATAAATATTTCTCAATTTTTTTTCAAATTTTAATGCGCCCAGATAATGGTTGGGATAACTATTTAATAATTAAAAACTGGAACGCAAGCCCTTTTCGTTTTCACTAAACTGTGACTTTTCCACATTTTGAGCTTCTGTGCCATTTTCACGGTGGTTGAAGATAGGTTTAACTTGACCTAGAAATCTTCAGTAACTGTTGCAATGCAGTTCAGTTATGAAAAAGCAAACCTTTCACAAAAAGGACGTAATTTCATGGCAAAAGAAACTTAACTTGATTAAACAGTCTTAATTTGATTATAAAAATGGAAAACCCGAAATCTTCAGACGGTTATAAATTTGAGCCCAGAAAGGAAATGTTTAAAAGCACCTTTTACCCGAGTTAAATAGAACATCGTATCATGTTTTGTTTTTTTTTTCCTTCGCGTCAAAACAGGAATACTCTTGTTTTTATTTTTCCAAGAAAATCAAACACGTTCACGTATTTGCAATCACATTTTTCCTATGCTTCTTCCTTAAAAAAAAGTCATTAGCAAGTTTTGCATCGCTGCACATGTAAGGTAAAACCTTTTCTAAAGATGCTAAAAGCTGCAAAGATATTGTTACTAATCATACGATATTAATTATACAAAAGAAACTAAAATAAAATAATTCTTTCATGCGTTTGTAAGCCTTAAGTGATCACTAATTCATGGACAATTCGAAAAGATTTATTAATTTAAGTAACCACGTTATTTATCGGAAATTTTAATATAGTTGTAATTTGGTTTTCTATAGTAAAGCAAGTTTGAAGTAAGAAAATAACCTCTAAGAACTCTTATAAACTAATAGAGGAGTATCTCTTCATAGGAATTTTAAAAGCACTTTAATTCGTCTTTATTTAGTTTCCGAAAAAAAAGTGGTAAGTCAACGGGAAAACGTTACGTGTCTACTATAGTACAGTTACAATTGTACTTGGGTTACGAGTCTATTTTACTAGTTTACTTTTCGAAACATATCGAACCCCACAAGGTTCCAGCGGATTATGCAGATTTAAAATAATGATGACGAAATTTAAACAAATGAATAAGCGTCGAAACATGAATACATCTGTTACAGCCACTCTTTATCATTTTTAAAAGTAAAAACATTTGTGAGCATTCAAACCTGCGTTTATCTCTCAAAGTTAAAGTTCTATTTTAGAAAGAGAAAAAATTAAGTTACTATGAATTAACTTTTACCATCGCTATTTGACAATATTACATTACTATAAACATGGTAGAACTTAAATAAAAATAAAACGAAATTTCAAAAATAAGCATGTCAGCAAAAACAGTACTTCTTCAAGGGACACACTGCCCTGCTATCATGCTGGTGCATTTCAAAGCAAGCAAAATAAAGCATGGTTTTCTTATAAGTTTGTTTTAATTTTTTGTTATGGAAACATTCGAACAATTCATTGCCTAAATAACAATTTAAGATATGTGACTTAAAATTGCAATTTTCACAAAAGCAATTTTATTAACTAATTCACATTAAAGGAGTTTTTAATCACCATCAAAAAAATATTTCCGTTTTTCATTATAAATAAAAAGAAAAGGGATGATTTTAAATATGAATGTCAATAACCTACTATTAATAATTAAAAATATGACCCGAACAAAAACAAATTCTTAATTTAGAATGCCCCATACAGAGAACTATGACGAAAACGAGTATTTTAATTCAGTCAATTTTACATGGATTCCATGTTAAGTTCAATACAATGGCTATTAAAAGAAACAATAGTTTCGCAAAATGAACTGAATGAAGTCGTATCGAACAGGGAAATGAACTTGTGGATATGTTTGACAAGGGGTTAAAAAGAAAGTGATAAAAAAAGAAAGAGAAAACCGGCAAAAGCATAAATAGCTTTCTCTAGTCTTAAATAGAGCACATCAACATTACGGAAGAAGACCAGCGTACTATCTCCTTTTACGTCTATTTTCAAACGATTTCTTCGTGTTGCCACCCATCCTACCAAAAACACTCTTCATCTCGCATGTAGAAAACATAAAACGATTTTACTTCTGAGTTAAAGTTAATGTAGCGTATTGCAAGCCTCAAAGTTTATTTTTTTGCAAACGATAGAAATAGTACTGAGATCTGAAACGATGGAAATGGAATAAACAAAAAAATCATCGGTGAAAAAAAATATCTCAACAAGGTAAGTAGTTTTAATATTTTAAATTACGTCTGAAATAAAACGCTTATGCATAAGGTAGTGATAAGCCACATTTTCTAAAGTGTTCAGGTGTATTTTTTCGGACAAAACACCATGATTTTTCCATGATGGCAATAAGAGGTTTCTGTTTAGATGATACTGTGGAAATCACGATAAAATTCTGGAAACTTGTAAATGCTAATGTAGAATCAATACTAATGACGAGTTGGATAAAAAAAAACAACAAAGAAGTTAGGCTTAGCTCTATATTGCCCAAATCCATCAAACATATTGTGGCTTAACACAATCTTCAATTAATAGTGTTGGTCTAAAGCCACACTGGATTTTCCTTAACACTCATACTTATTTAAGAAGGAATTTATTATTACTTTCTGTTGTCTACTATTTTTCATTTAGTTTTCGTTTTTGTATGCTAATTAACTACCATTTTATTGAAAAAAGAATTGTTTGAAGCTAGTTTAGTGACGTAGAATAAAGTAATTTTTTCTTCTTGAAAATAATCGAAAAAACGTTAACGATTTATGTTTTTAATCAAACAAAACAGAAAAAAAAAGTTCATTTCCGTTTCAAAAATAATTTACGTATTAAAAAGTGAATGTTAGATCATTTTAGTATAACATAATTTTGAAAAATGCATTAATTATGCTGAAAATATAATATTGCCTTTCTTTTCATATTAATTATTTTCTTCAGCATTCCATTTAAAATTAAAAATTCTTATCAAGCAATTTCGTGATTAGATATTTTTATATGGAAATATTTAAAGCATAGTAGGGAATACAAAATAATTAGCACATTTTTTTTTCACTTTTGCCACCACTTGTAACGTATAAACTCTGCAAATGAAATAGAATCTAAGGAAAGGTCAAAACCTCTTAGTCAAAAAGAGCACACTTAAAAGTATTAAAAAGGTGCATTGCACCTTTTCCTCAAAAACAAAAAACAGGTTAAGCTAATACGATGCCACTAACTGACCAGAAACTTCTTGGGTAAATTTTAATCTAAATAATCCTTAACCACCGTAAGTGTAATTCTTATACAGAAAAAATATATGTAACAGTTACTGCAAAATAAAATCGAATATTACAAATATTGTAGAAAATATAAACCAACTAATCATTATAAATACCACCAAAATAGTTACAATTATCGCCAACACCTTTCTGAATTCCTTAAAAAAACTCGCCCTAATAATAGGTCAATGAAGCCTTCTTCAACTACTATTTTCCTTTTCTCTGGAGTCCTTGAAATCACAAACTGACTGTAAATAATGAATAACTGGTTGATACCTATTGCTTTATTTTTAGAACATTTGCTTTATTTTAACTTCTGCTTCAATTGGGCATTACCTGCAAGCGCCAACATGTTTCTGATTATTAAAAGCATAGAAAGATAACATCACAAATTTTAGATCGAAAGTTCAAGATAATAAGGAAAATTCTTATTTTTTTTCTTTGTATTTATAAAGAGCTTAATATAATACTTAAAATAATTTTAAGCCCGATTCTACTGATATGCGAATCAGAAGTATCAAGGACGGACATTACTACTAACATTAAAAAAAAAATAATATTTGACCGCATAAATATGCCCTAGAAAAAACTTTAAAACGTTTTCTTTTATAGGAAAATTTGTTTAAAATCTGAATAATTATTGATTTTTCTTGAAAATTATATTTTAAAAACATTAAAGCAATTTAATATTGATATTAAAGTCATTTAATATTGACTTACTCCTTTGAAGCAGAACTTAAACATTTTTTTAAACATTTTTATTCATTATTTTGCATTATTTTAGGTCAAAACCAGTGAAAAATATTATATTTAGAATTTTAACAATTTATAGTTATGAAATGCATCGTGTAACACCAGTGTCTTTTTCTGTGTCAAAGGTAAAATCTTCCAAACATGGCTTACTTCCAAACAATAATTTTCAAACTTAGCCCTTATTTGCAGTTATTTAGAAAAGGAGAAACAGTTAATCATCGAAATTTCTTTTATTTACAAAATTAATTATTGAAAAGTTTTTGAATATGATTGAAAATACTTATTTAAAACTATTTTTTTTTAATTTTAGTATTAATATAATTTTAATAATCTAACAGATTATTCTAGTAGTTATTAGACTGCCTTTTATAATTAAAAAATAACACAATATATTTCTGCCTGTAATTAAAGCGTCAGAAAAAATATAAAAAGGAGACCGTATTTTCTTTGGATGAACAAATGATATGTGTGCAAACATTTTTTAAATTCCCATAAAATATTCGAAGTATGGTAAAATACACAAATAGTAAAATTAACATAAAGAGATTCAAACTTTGAACCGCTCTTCTATTCAAACTATTGGGACAATATTTTTTAAATTTCAGCTACCTCCTTATATTATGAAGGTCAGAAATACAAATCCGTTGATAAAAAGGTATATTTACACAGAAAGTACTTTTTAATGACGGATTTTGAAATAAATAAATAAACATAAAATGAAAATTAACACGAAGTGTTACATTTTACAATTTTCTTCAAACCAAACTTCTCAATCATTAATGAAGGGAAAAAAAACATAGTATAATAAAATGTCTGTATTCGTGATAAAGAAAAATTTAATTTCCTAAAAGTTACACCAACGTTGCACTTGATTTAGATACTAGATACAAAAATTTAGAATTATTCACTGATTTTAATAATTTTTGCCTGGAAGGAAAAATGTCGCCAAATCTCTTAAATAGTTTAAGATATCTTCTTTTTAATATTTAAGCTATATACCCGTTTTAAAAACCAGATAATGCGTCATAGTAAATAATATATATGTTTTTAAATGAAAGCTTTGCCTTGAGTTTAATGAACTCAAACTGTGGATTTATTGATTATTTATTTTCCTAGAAGAAAGAGCTTCAAGCTCATTGTGGTTCGAGTCTTTTAACCACTATGTGTGCTACAAATCTCTCCAATAATCAATGTTAAAAAAATAATTAATAAATAAATTCCAAGTCGTGACATAATGTTACTGATGTTACGATTCATGCAATAAATCATTCAGTCTCATAGGAAAGCCTTTGGCGAAATTTCACAAGCTATCGCATAATCCAAACCGGCATGACTTGCATAGATGACATAACACATTTTGTTCGGAAAAAAAATGGCAAAATAGAGGTCATTCACGTGTTTTTGAGGTATCGCGTCTATGGACACTCCTAAGTGTCTCTTACTATCCCAATACAAAACATGAACCATGCCTTAAACTACTTCCGGTCATCCTAAATCTAGTGACCTAGAGAAATTCATGATATGATGGATAATGTGGGAACAAATTAAATTGTTTCATTATTCGATAAAACTCTAGTTTTTTGTTGTAGGTGAGAAGTATAAATCTGTAGAGAATGTAGGTATAAATTGATGAGTGTTTATTTGTAAAACTCATTTTTGTTGTTAGAAGTATAAATTGGTAGAGAATGTGGGTACAAATGGATGTATTTTTCTTTGTTAAAACTCACTTTTTATAGTTCGAAGTAAGAAGTATAAATCAGTAGAGAATGTGTTCATAAATTGAGGAGTGTTAATTTGTTAAAACTCATTTTTGTAGTTAGAAGTGAGAAATATAAATCGGTAGAGAATGTGTTCATAAATTGAGGAGTGTTAATTTGTTAAAACTATTTTTTGTAGTTGGAAGTGAGAAGTATAAATCGGTAGAGAATGTGTTCATAAATTGAGGAGTGTTTATTTCCTAAAACTCATTTTCGTAGTTAGAAGTGAGAAGTATAAATAGATATAAAATGTGGCAATAAACAGTTTTTATTTTTCGATTAATTTCATTTTTGTTATAAAAGGTGAGCCGTATAAAGCGGCAGAAAATAAAAGAGCTGCATTGTTTTTTATTGGATGAATAAAAAATTTGTTGACAGAAGAAAAAAAATTATAAAACGGCTGAAAATCTGAAAACAACTAGAATTGCTTATATTCGAAAAAAAAACTAATTTTTATTTTTAAAAGTGAGGTACATAAATCAAGAAAATATGAAGATAAACTAAAATATTTTTATTCGATGAAATTCGTTTTCGTTGTTAGAATTTAGGATGGAAATATGGAAGTAGGTTTAATTGTTTATTTATTCGATGTAACTCTAGTTTGTTAGAAGTGAGAAATATAAATTTAAAAATAAACTTTAAGCAAAGCATTTGTAATCTTTGATATTTCTCTACCTTTCTTTCACTTAACTTCTTACAAAAAAAATATTTTTCATTTAACTGTTCCTAGTTGTAATCAAATTTATTGCAAATATTTATGAACTAAGAAAAAGGGTTTAGTTTCTAAACTATAAAATATTAAGAAACTTGGAAACAACTTTATATGCGACAAGTAAACATTGCGTTCATGGTTTCATTTCTACTTTAACTGTGATTGAATTTGCTAATGATTCGTCAGATTGAGTACTTTTTTTTAATTTACTTTCTTTTTAACTATATGCATTAGAATCATTAAATAAAAATTTCAAAAACAGAATTTTTTTTTATAATTACATTTTTTGCCACATTATAATTCTTTTTAATTTCCAAAAATTCGTAAAAGTGGTCCTTTTTTTATAGAAAATCTGCAACTGTAAAAAAAAAACTTTATAGTTATGAAATTTTTCCGGATTTATATGGAAATGCACACAATTTCACTAAATTGAAATCGTCAAAATACCGTATTTCGTGGGTTGTGTCAACAAACCAGGCTTCCAGGTTATGTCAACAAATATTGATAATTTTAAATTGGATTTTGTGTGTATACATTGTATAAAAGTACCTATGAATGTTAAAAAAACACTAAACAAATATGCAATTCTGTTATTCAAAGGTAATTCGAAAAATTGTCTATAGTAATTTAAAAAATAATGCAATATTTATTACCACTTTTTATTATAAAATAAAATGCATAAAGAATATTAATTGTAAAGTTGATTCATCCGCTTATAAATACGGAGGCTTGGTGATGGATCTTCTTCTGGTTGTGATGAATTTATGATTAGATAATAGGAGATTTTAATTCCGTTTTCAAAATATTGACGTTGGGTGCTAAGGATTATTGGGCCAAAGCATATTATCATTCATGTCATATCAAGACATTTTATCATGGTAAATAAAATTTGAAATACATGTATTGATAATAAAACAGCAGAATATTTTAGACACTAAAAGCAGCATATAAAAATATGAAATTATAAATTAAAGTTACATTCTCATCTACATTTGAGCTTTTAAAAAATATATATTTCATTTCTTAATTTATTAACTTATTCCTTAATTATATTAACCAAACATTTATTGCCAATGAAATTTGATATTAATGGATTATTATCACAGCTTTAAGTGTAGTACATAATGGAAATGATATTTTTTAGATAAATCTATGATTTAAACCATGCTTTTTATTTTTCCTCGCCTTTTTTGCAGTTCTTAGAGATTGCCTTCCCTGCACACACTCCTAAACGGCATTTGTTGAAATGTTTAATACAATTAATTTCTGTGACATAAAAGTTGTAACTTGACAAAAAATTCCACGTTATTATTTCAAAAATTACACTTCTGATGTAAAGTAACATTAACTGAAATGAAAATAGAGACATTTGGAAATAACATTTTAATAACTTGTATAAATTATAAGTACGAGGAATAGTAAAAATATATCCAAGATTTTGAAAATGTAAAGAAAAAATTGAAATATAACTAATAATCAGTCCTGAGTTTCTTGCGACACTAACTTTTAGCGGCTATGGACTATCACCCATTTCGCTCACCCCTAAGCCAGTATCTCCTAAAAGAGAGAAGGCCTCAGCACTGGCTACCATAAATAAGAAATTTTATCCTTTAGTAGTCCAAACGTAATTAAATCTTTCTTATTTTCCCCACTGCGCAGCGTAGTGTCCTGAACGCAGTGACAAGTTTATTATTCGTCGTTACGTCGGACTAGTAAATTGATCAGTGCTGAGGCCTTCTCTCTTGTAGAAAGTGTTACCCAAGAACGGCTCTGTTAAGTGCCTAATAATTCTAGATAGAAGAGAAAATACTGGTTTTAACAAAATATGTAACTTTTATAAGAAATGTGAAATTTCAAATTTTTAGAAAATACGAAAATTTATATATCGTGGTACTCGAGAGGAAAATTGCTAATTGCTTTGATTTTGCTTATATTTATTGTACATTAATTTGTCATATTAAGAGTTATACATCGGGAAAAGATCTTCATATCCAAGTATGTCGCATCTGTGTAAGAGTCGACCACCTAGCTTACATTATAATTGTGGGAAAATAAGGTATTTCAGAATTTTTTTTTCATTTGCCAACAGTCCGTTAGCAAATTTTTAAGCATACACAATTAACCGATAGAGAACACTTGCAAAAAATTTTAAAATTTCTTATTAATATTAATATTTGTTATACGGTGGTAGTAACATTTTTTTAAATATTCATTTTTGGAAAAACATGACAATCACTGAGCAAGAAATAAGTAACTCTTTCAGTAAACTGTAAACTAATATTCATAAGATCACAAAGACATTAAAAATAAATGTTTTGTAATAAATACATTGTCATTGAAAATACCTTTATTATTATTTTTTTTTTTTTTTTTTCAAAGTTAAAAAAATTGTATTATAAATATATTGTGGTACTCGAGAGGAGAATTGCTTTGATCATGCTTGTATTTATTTTACATTAATTTGTTATATTAAGAGTTATACATCGGAAAAAAAACTTCATATTAAAATATGTTGCATCTGTGTAAGAGTCGACCACCTAACTTCATACCTGCCAACTTTTAATCCTTTCGAGGATGATTTTCCCCAGTGGTAGTAAAATGGAATTTAAATTATAATTTTGGACAGAAACATACACAGTATTTTGAACTAGCTTACGCGGTCTGATTGATTGTTATTACATATTAATATATACAATTAATTTTTTTAAAAATAGTGGTGGATCAAAAAGATTATAAATTAAGTTTATAAATGCAATGAAGCATACATTTTACAACCACTTTAAATACAGAAATAAAATTTTACGCCAAATGCGTAAAAGTTAGCAGGTATGTAACTTGCATTATAATTGAAGGAACCGAAAAATACGGTATTTCAAAATATTATTTTTTTTTTCACTTGCCAACAGTCGTTGGCAAATTTCTGAGTGCATACAATGACTTTCATGAGATAACTTGTATAAAATTTTAAAATTACTTATTAATATTAATATTTGTTATATGGTGGTAGTAACATTTTTTTAAATATTTATTTTTTAAAAAACATGACAATCAATCACTGAACAAGAAATAAGTAACTCCTTGAGTAAGCTGTAAACTAATATTCATAAGATCACAAAGACATAAAAAATAAATGTTTTGTAATAAATACATTGTCATTGAAAATACCTTTATTATCATTTTTTTGTTGCAAAGTTAAAAAAAATTGTATTATAAATATATTGTGGTACTCGAGAGGAGAATTGCTTTGATCATGCTTGTATTTATTTTACATTAATTTGTTATATTAAGAGTTATACATCGGGAAAAAAAACTTCATATTAAAATATGTTGCATCTGTGTAAGAGTCGACCACCTAACTTGCATTATAATTGTAGGAACCGAAAAATAAGGTATTTCAGAATTTTCTTTTATTTTTTTTTCTCATTTGCCAACAGTCGTTGGCAAATTTCTAAGTGTACACAATGACTATTTCGAGACAACTTGAACATACCCTCCAACTTATGAAGATTTTGAAAATAATTCTTTCTAGTGGTAGCGAACCAAAGTAGAAATTTTTAAAGCAAATTGGATCTCTCATAAAACTTTTATCAGAACTTAAGAATCTAGCCATATGGCCTGCACTTTTATAAGTAATAGTGGACAAGTTACGCTAAAATTAATTTTTTTTAAATATTAAGACATTAATTTTGCTACCATCTGATTTCTGAAGATTTCTGAAACTACGGAAATTCCGTAGCAGTTGGAGGGTATGCCTGAATAAAAATTTTAAAATTACTTATTAATATTTGTTATACGGTGGTAGTAACATTTTTGACATTTATGACAATCACTGAACTCTAATAAGAAATAAGTAACTCTTTCAGTAAGCTGTAAACTAACATTCATATGATCACAAACACACAAAAACAAATGCTTTGAAATGAATACATTGTCATTAAAAATACCTTTATTATTATTTTTATTTGCAAAGTTAAAAAAATAGTATTATAAATATATTGTGGTACTCGAGAGGAGAATCGTCTTGATTATGCTTGTATTTATTTTACATTAATTTGTCATATTAAATATAAATGAAAATAAATACATCGGTTATATACATCAGAAAAAAATCTTAAAAACCGTTGCATCTGTGTAAGAGTCCACCACCTAATTTGCATTATAATTGTAGAGACCGGAAGGTAAGTACATCAGAATTTTTTTTTTCATTTGCCAATAGTCGTTAACAAATTTTTAAGTGTACACAATGACCCGATTAAGACAATATGGATAAAATTTTAAAATTGGTTATTAATATTATTATTTGTTATACGGTGGTAGTAACATATTTTTTAAATATTTTTTTTTCTTCATAAACATGACAATCACGCTGAACAAGAAATAAGTAACTCCCTGAAAATCTTCACATCCAAATATGTTCCATCTGTGTAAGGGTCGACCCCCAAATTTGCATTATAATTGTAGGGACTGGAAAATAAGGTAAATCAGATTTTTTTTTTCATTTGCCAACAGTCGTTAGCAAGTTTTTAAGTGTTCTACGAAAAGACCGAATCTGACTTGAAAAAAATTTTAAAATTTCATATTAACATTAATATTTGTTATACGGTGGTAGTAACGTTTTTTTAAATATTTATTTTTTTCAAAAATATGACTATCACTGAACGAGAAATAAGTAACTCTTTGAGTAAGTTGTAAACTAATATTCATAAGATCTCATTGTCATTGAAAATACCTTTATTATTTTTGCAAAGTTAACAAAAATAGTATTAAAAATCAATGGTTATTATATTTAATTGCTTATTATGAAGTTTCCATTTCACTCATCTCATGATATTAACTATTTGCAGTCTGATGTCTTCTCTGAGAAAATTTGAAATGCATGAAGTCCGAATTTTTGAATATTTTCCTATCTAAATGCTTAGTAACCATTTAACTCAATGCTCATTAGTCTTTACATAGAAAGTTAATTAGGACTGTATTTTGTTTTATTTACATTCTTTTAACTCTTTCATTTGTTTGATAAGCAAGTTTAAAATACTCTAATTTAAACATTACTTATTTAACAATAAGTATAAGTATATAGTATAATTTGTTACCGAAATAGTTCGTTAATTATTTCTGCTAAATTTTTTATGCGGAAAAATAACTTTTTACTAATATAAACTGTAAAACACATGCTGAAAAACAATTTTTTAATTATTGCTGCAAAATACTTTTTTGATTTTAGGATGACCTTTAAAAAAAAAAGATTTTTCAAGCATGGCGGTGCGGTGGATGGAATTTTAATTTAGAAAAGCATACAATAACGAGAGGCGTTTTCAGCTTATTATTATTGAACAATGTATAAATTCTTAAAGTTTACTTTTACATAACTATTATGAGAAATTTAAATTTGTCAATACAATGAACAATCTTGAAACAAAATGAATATTAGGTTTTTATTTTACAAAAAAAAATTGTATGTATTTATTAAATCTGTACCACAAAGAAATATTTTCTAAGTAACAAAACGAACAATGAAAATATTGAGTAACTCAAAGCATCAATTGATATAAGATTTTTTTTTTAAACAAGTTTCAAAAAAGTATCTAGGTTAAAATCTTCAACATCTCCCAAAAGGGCCTCTTGAGCTTACGAAAACGATGGCCATTCCCTCTCAGCAGGTGTAACGCAATTTATCATTAAAAATATATTACGTTATGTCTTAGCCATTCATTACTCTTAATTATCATGAGCATATTCGGGCGAACTTTTGGCGATAAAAGTAAAAGCATAGAAGTGTACAAAACAAATATTGTTTAATTGCGTACAATTTCTGAGCAATATTTAAAAACATAGTGCTTGAATGAAAAATTCAGACGTTAATCTATTAAGCAACCATAACAAAATGGTTGCAACTAGTTCTTTCTAATTTTTATTGACAGCTAAAATTGTTTTTTCCCCTTTTTTCATTTTTTTTAAAATAAATTCAAAACAATTCAAATAGCTTCAAAATCTGTAAAAAAAAATTTTAAAAAATTGCCGATCATCAAAATTCAATGTTACACTTAGTGCCAATATTGTAGTGTCTGTTAGTCTTGTTGAAAATGATGTGAAAGACAGTGTAAGTTCAGGACGCTGAACAGAAATTTCAGGAAGGGTAAAGAAAATATAATACCTGAAAATAAAATTATTTTATTCAAAATAATTTATAAGTACTTCTGTATTCGAAACTTTATTTTTTTTCCATTTTATTTCTATAGTGATTCTAAATATTTAAATAAAAAGTTAAGAAGCAGTTCCCAAAATTATTTATATTTATTATTTTAGATTTAATTACATTTTTTTTCTTTTTATTTTAATGGGGGAGTAATACTAATTCTACAAAAGCGCCGCAAATATTTCCAAATTTCATACCCTTTGGATACTGCGGAATTTCCGTATTTTCAGAAAATATTTTTTTTTTACTGATAGCAAAGTATTTTAATTAATAAAAATTTGAAAACATATGTCCACCACTAGACATAAATAATTTCAACAAATATATTAAGTTCCAAATAGTTGGTTTAACTCCACAGTCGATAAAAAAATTTTTTAAAGAAATTTATGTTTTAAACATTTTGGAAACAGTTCACTACCACTGTTTAATATATATTTTGCTTGAAACTCAAATGTTCATACCTGCCAACTCTTCCGGATTTTCCGGAAGATTTTATTTTCATATTTAACGTGGTAGCAATACTCAGGTTATTCTAATTAACTTTTTGAATTATAATGATAATTATAAATGAATTTGTCCACCACTACATATAAATAATTATAATGAATATATCAGAGCATAATAATCCTTGCGCAAGCGAATTTCAACGGGATCAAAATGTAAATATATTTTTGAGTCAGAATGTTTTTCGTTTATTGTTTTACAACCACTCTGAAAATCCATTCTCGGAAAGAGTAAAAGTTGGCAGGTATGAATGTTTAAGGGTGCGGAATTTTAATCCTTGACTCAAAGATCTAAACCAGAGGTCAATCTCAAAAGACTGAAGTCTTATTATAATTATTTTAAAGAACTTCAACCCGTAATCTTTATAGCGAACTATCAATTTGCTTGCATCTCACTTAAAATTTACTATTAGAATTCTATACCAAAAATGAAGCATTAGTCAAAAATAAAGTCACTTATTTTTAAATTAAACGTATAAATTAAATTTATCGATTAAATTTATAGATTTATCTGAACATCACTTAGGTGAGTAACAAATTTCTTTTTTTCTCTTTAATTTTCTTCAAAATATGAATAATGAATAATTATGAATAATATATTAACTTTTATTATACAAAAACTCATAAAAAAATTAGCTCTAGGCCTATAGTTCCAGATTACAAGTGAAAACTATAAAGGTCAGAAATGCGGAAATGATCTGGCTATTGAAACTGGTTTATAGGATATTCCACAGATTCTCATTGTCAACACATAGTTAAAATAAATTTTATTATAATTATTTTTTAAAAAAATAATCATCCAATAGTATTTATTTCGATCCACCAGTTTTTTCTCATACTTTTACTTCCAGAATTTCGTCACAAAAATTATTGAACATTAAGAAATAGATATTTGCTCCGAGCTATTCTGACCACAAAAATTGCAGCAGTTTCACAAGCCGGGGACAGTTCTACAAAAAAATAAAAGCTCTGGTAACCATAAAAAATTGGGTTGAAACGATAACGACACTAATGAAAGAGAAAGTGAAGTGAAATAACGAATAAAATAAATACAAAAAAAAATATTTCCCGCAAGACCAGTAATCGTGAAGAGGTTCTTTTTAGGATATTCCGGCTTATTTAAAGTCAAAACCACGAGCAGAATATAATAGAAAACGATATTACGCATTCGGAAGTGGAGGGTAAGTTTCTTTTTTGTCAAAAACTTTATAAGCGGCGCATTTTGACTGTTTTTAAAATAATCCACTCGCAACTACTTTCACTTTCACTCGCAAGAGATTTAGTTTTGGCAGAATGCTCATCGTATTGCTTTGTTATTAAAGGGTGGATTTAAGTTTGAGAAAAGAAAAAGAAGGTTAAGGTTCAACTTTCTCTTTTGTTCGAAAGTTCTCGAAAATACGTGAGATGAATAAGATAAGTTAGGAAGAATAAGGTCAAATAGTGCATTGTAAGCTATGCTGAACTGTAAACATACTTAATTGGCGAAAAACTATATATGCGGACTCACGTTTGGCATAGCATTGAAGATGTTAGCCAAAAAACGCGGAACAAATGCCATCCCAATGCTAAATGATTTGGCGACCGCCCTATAATTAAAATTTGATAAAATGAAAATATTTTCCATGACAATTTATCAGAAATGTTAATTTTATAACAGTTTAGTTATTTTTGCAATAATTGGTATTTAATTCTGTTGAAATCTGATTAACTCCCGTTTAGAGATTTATAATTTTTTTTTTTTTTTTTACAAATATCAATTTCCTTTTAAAACAAATTTTTCAATTTTGCTACGTTTAAATAGCAACTTATTTTGATATGTTTAAATAGAAACTTATTTTGATATGTTTAAATAGAAACTTATTTTGATATGTTTAAATAGAAACTTATTTTGATATGTTTAAATAGCAACTTACTTTACTATGTTTATTTTAGCTATGATTATTAGCATAGTTGAAATAGCAACTTTTTAGCAAAAATTTAAAAAAAAATTACTTTTAAATTTAATAATAAAGAAGAAAAAAAACCGAAAAGATAAAAATATATTTTAAGCAAAAAAAATTGCAATGGAATAGCGGTAACTATTTTTTTTTTCTTTTTTGGCTATGGAACACAAATGGGTAAAGAATTGATTGATCCTTAACTATGGTCAACCTTTGGGCGGAACCCCGACATAATAAAAAGTTTATTAGCAGTACTAACTAGCCAACTATCATACAAACATAAAAAACTATAAATTATTTCGAAAAAGACTATCTTGACTATCTTCGAAAAAGAAATCTTGAAAATATTTATTATGAAAAGAGAGTAAAATATTTAATATTATGAATTTGTTTTTGGTATATGCATGTGCCGAAAATGAATAAAATTTGATTTTCAAAATAAAACTGCGATAAAAGTAGAAAATAATCATAAATGAAATGTAATTCTTCATTCTTGAATTTAGATATTCTATTTTGAATTGAAAAACTATGTGTAAAATACTTGATTTTTTTTTATAAAGGCGTATTTTCATAATTTATTTAATACAATGTTATTGAAAAAATATCTTTAATCTTTTAATTTTACATAAATAAGTCCATGTAAACAACCGAAACATTGAATAAAATGAGGATTGTAAATTGAATCTAGATATAATAATAATTGGTTAAAAAAAATCCTAACGTTTCGAACTCCTGTAAAACTTCCACTTAACTCTTTGAATCCACAGAACAGCAAATAAAAAATAGGAATACTAATAAAATCAAAAAACATGCCGTAAACAGGATCCTCGGAAAACAGTTTCTGAGGTACGAGCAGGAGTTTAAAAAACATGTTTTTCTGAAAAACGTAATTAAAAGTGGAAAAATTTGTGTGTGAAGCATGTTGCATAGTTTTATATTAAACCACTGTAGCTCATTCAAAAGATCAAATTACGGAGAATAATTTTTATCGCAAGTTCGAAGTTTACAACAAAAGTAAGAAATATTCGATTTTTAAGAAAGTTTATGGCTCCCTTTTTTAAAAGTATTTATTATCAATCAAAGGAAACATTTTCCAAAAATAGTATGCTTACAAATTATTTAAAAGAAGTCTAAAATTTAAAAAAAATAGAAATAATCATTCTGCTAAGATCTTTTTTCACTTTTGCTATTAACAACTCTCAAATATGCGAACTGTCAAATGTATGACGAAAACGTTTCCTCAACTCGGAACATCATCACCTTGCATTGTAGATAATTGTTAACTAAAATGACGAAACTAGAATGAAGATAAGACAATTCGAAACTAGAATAACGAAATGTTTCTTTTCTTTTGACGAAATTAGTTTCCTCAGAGAAGTCACGAGTGTTATTTCATCACTTTGTGTCGGAGCATATACCAGTAAACAGTTTCGACAAAAACGAAGAAAGTTTCGTGAAATTTGAGTAGGGGAGAGTGGGATCAATTGTAACATTTTTTACTTTACTATTTTTAACTAACAAAAAATCCAATTTATTATTAGTATTAATTAACCCTTTCGCGCCGACTGTCACAAATATGTGACAGCATAAAACCGTATCAATCAGGGTAAAAATATAAAACTGGTAATCAAAGTATTTCTTTAGCAGTTTATTTGTGGGCGGAGCTATAATTGTTTGATTTATTTAATTCACCATTACTTTGCTCAAAATAAAACTATTTAGTTATACTTTGAATTAATATTGATTTTATATATGATTAAACTAACAATAATTAAAGTAAAAGC
>NC_092212.1:73321942-73330263 GCF_043381705.1 Parasteatoda tepidariorum
ATTCTAATACCCTATATGTATATTCATATAATTGAAAATATCTTTTGTGATGTAACTCTTTCAAAAGTACATAAAAATGGTTGCCAGCAGGGGTGTACATGTAGATTTATTAAATACGCCTTGCGCGCCACCTAGGAACCAAATCTAGAACCCGACACTCGAAATTTTTGCTCTGTTGCAATCGTACCCTGTTACAATTGACCCCACTCTCCCCTATTCATTTTTTAAAGTGTAATACAACATACATTTCATGTCTAATTTAGTATGTGCTTCTTGGAAATACAGCTATCAACGAAATTAAGAAAATTAAAAATATGCAGAATTTCGAATAAAATTGTTATCTTTATAGTATTACTATTTAATAACTGCTTTTCAAATATTTGTTTATTTTGAACACAAATATTTTGCAAATCCTCGTAAGAAAGCGTATTAACGTTCATCGAGAACCACCTCTAGTCAAGAAAAAAACTAGCTAAGTTGCACAATAAAGCAAGTTTTCTTTTATTGCAATTATTGTTTGTGATATTTTTATTGTTTTTATTGAATTTCGCATCACAACCAACTTCAAAAATAAAAATAAATAAAAACTTTGCTTTGCTTTGCGTTAAAAATGCCATTAAGAGTCATTCCCTCTCTGATTAACTTTTCAATATTTTAAATATATATAAGTTTTAAAGAATTAATAAGTTTGATAACATCTGTTTAGGTTATTTGGTTCATTCCCTGCTCAATAAAAGCTAACAAACTTCATTTAGTAAAGATGACAAGTAGTCAGCAAAAAGCCGTAGCAACAGTAATCACCATCCTTCTTGTGTGTGCATCCCTTCAAGAAACACAAGCACATGTCAAAGTGAAGAAACTTATCAAAGCTGGTCTTGTTCTAGGAGCTCTAGCCTCAAGAAAACTTCCAAGAGTGTTACCCTTACCTATACCCATCCCTGTCAAGTAAGTTAAATTTTTTTCAAACAATTTACTGAATGCAAAACATTTTGAAAACTGAGAAACCATCATGGTAAAACACAGTGGCGTGCAGAGAAAGGGACAGCAGCTCCAGATGTCCAGTCAAAGGGGAAATCAATTCGACGACTAAGCTCACTAAACTTATAATTTCTAGATTTCTAATACTATTTTAACACTCGCCTCCGAGCCGTGATGGTTCACAGATGGAGCGTTAGCCTTCCAATGAGGTGAACCGGGTTCGAATCCAACGATGGCTGGGCGATACGAATCCCAACCGGCTTGCACTGACCACAGTGCTGACATAAAATATCCTCAGTGGATGCATTATGGGTTAGAGTCCCTTTGCCGTCAAGCTAACCGTGGGAGGTTCTCGTGGTCTTCATTTCCATGTAACGCAAATGTGGGTTAGTTCCATCAAAAAGTCCTCCACGATCCAAGGTACTTCTCCCAGTACTTGATCCAGGAGTTCATTTGTCTTCTGGATGCGGTTCAAAATTATAAAGCTTCGGAGTTGAACATTAGGAGTCGCAAACCCGAAAATTGGGTCAGCTGTTTAACGACGGCTATAAAATAAAATAAAAAACACTCGCCTCCCAATGAGGTGACCCAGGTTCGAATCCCAGCGACGACTAGTCGATACGAGTTCCGCACCCAGCTAGCACCGATCACAGTGCTGACGTGAAATATCATCAGTGGTAGACAGATCATGGGTTAGACTTCTCTTGCCGCCATACTAACCGTGGGAAATTCACGCAATTTTTTATCTTCGTTTAATGCAAATGCGAATTAGCTTCTCCCTCCTAATACTTGATCCAAGAGTTCTTTTATTTTCTGGATTGGGTTCAAAATTGCATGACTACTTTGTTGAACATTGGTAGTTGTAAACTCAAAAATTAGGTCGGCTGTTCCACGAGGGTTGTAAAATAAAGAAATAAAATAAGGTAATTAAATTTAATTGAATAAATAGGTGACTTAAGTGTTATAATTTAAGAATAATAAATAACAGTTTTTAAGCAAATTTAAATATGAAGTTTAAGGTCATTAATTATTAAATATATTTTGTATTAAACTAACTAGCCAACTATCATACAAACATAAAAAACTATAAATTATTTCGAAAAAGACTATCTTGACTATCTTCGAAAAAGAAATCTTGAAAATATTTATTATGAAAAGAGAGTAAAATATTTAATATTATGAATTTGTTTTTGGTATATGCATGTGCCGAAAATGAATAAAATTTGATTTTCAAAATAAAACTGCGATAAAAGTAGAAANATAATATTTTATAAATAGTTACTAAATCTTTAATAAGAACAACACTTATTATTAACATAACCAAATTTTTCAGGTAAATTTACAGATTGCAGAATAAAATAAATGGAGAAATAAAAATTACAACGATAAAACGTTTTAGGTAATAACATAAACTAAATTTAATTATAATTAAACTTTAAAGAAGATAACACTTCGACTGTTGAAAAAAAAAAGTGGAGACTTAAATTAAATAAACAAGCGGTCACTTTTCCTCTCCTTTCTTTTTTCGAAAATTTTTAATGATAAAAGTAGATCAAGGCAAAAAGACTCTGGAAAAAAGAAGTTTCATTAAAATGCCTCCATTCAAAAATTTTAATCCTTCAGAATCCATCAATTTGTGACGAAAAGATTCGTGTGGAAGGCGAGATTATTAACAAAACTAAATTTTTTAGGTAAATTTACAGATTGCACAATAAAATGAATGGAGAAATAAAAATTACGACAATAAAACGTTTTAGGTAATAACATAAACTAAATTTAATTATAATTAAACTTTAAAGAAGATAACACTTCGACTGTAGGAAAAAAAAAAGCGGAGNGTAAACTAAAAAATTAGGTCGGCTGTTCCACGAGGGTTATAAAATAAAGAAATAAAATAATGTAATTAAATTTAATTGGATAAATAGGTGACTTAAGTGTTATAATTTAAGAATAATAAATAACAATTTTTAAGCAAATTTAAATATGAAGTTTAAGGTCATTAATTATTAAATATATTTTGCATTAAAGAAAATTTAAGAACGTTTTGTTGTAACTTATAAACTCTTATAAAAAAATTTATTTTTGCCTGCTTTTATATAAAAATGAATTTAAAATTTGGATTTAAGTTTTTATGAATGTTTACCGTTCCAGTGTTCGATTAATTTTATGAAGATTCATTTACTTCTTCCTGAGATTTCATTCCTCTTTAAAGAAGAAACTAATCGGGGAGGTTACCCCACACGTCTCTTCACCCCACTACTACAGCTGTATTGAAATTTTAAAAAAATAATATTTTATAAATAGTTACTAAATCTTTAATAAGAACAACACTTATTATTAACAAAACCAAATTTTTTAGGTAAATTTACAGATTGCACAATAAAATAAATGGAGAAATAAAAATTACAACAATAAAACGTTTTAGGTAATAACATAAACTAAATTTAATTATAATTGAACTTTAAAAAAGATAACACTTCGACTGGTGAGGAAAAAAAAAGTGGAGACTTAAATTAAATAAACAAGCGGTCACTTTTCCTCTCCTTTCTTTTTTCGAAAATTTTTAATGATAAAAGTAGATCAAGGCAAAAAGACTCTGGAAAAAAGAAGTTTCATTAAAATGCCTCCATTCAAAAATTTTAATCCTTCAGAATCCATCAATTTGTGACGAAAAGATTCGTGTGGAAGGCGAGATTATTAACAAAACTAAATTTTTTAGGTAAATTTACAGATTGCACAATAAAATGAATGGAGAAATAAAAATTACGACAATAAAACGTTTTAGGTAATAACATAAACTAAATTTAATTATAATTAAACTTTAAAGAAGATAACACTTCGACTGTAGGAAAAAAAAAAGCGGAGACTTAAATTAAATAAACAAGCGGTCACTTTTCCTCTCCTTTCTCTTTTTGAAAATTTAATGATAAAAGTAGATCAAGGCAAAAAGACTCTGGAAAAACGAAGTTTAATTAAAATGTCTCCATTCAAAAATTTTTAACCTTCAGAATAAATCAATTTGAGATGAAAAGATTCGTGTGGAAGGCGAGTTTTTTAGCAATTTACATATTTTAAAGTTGTAATGTATACATTAAATTTATTTTGCCTACCCAAATTTTTTTACTTAAAGTTCTTTAAAGTCAGTATGTTTAACTAAATTTTTCCACATTTTAATATTAATTTTATTGTTTAATTAACTCTTTACTGCCGCAGATTATTTCCAATATAATTTTTTTTATCAATATAATTTAATGCTAGCAAAAAAAAGTTTAAAAAAGTGGCCATTAAATGAAAAGAACTTATCTATATTGATCGTCGACTCATTACAATAAGGAAAAAGTGGTTACTAAGTTATTAGTCTACCGAACAATGGCTACTTACAGAAAATTTAAATTTTCAAGTCTAATAAGAATTATATACAATATTTACTTCACAGTAGCTAACTTTCAAAGATATTGACCATTTTTTGATTTTACTATTTTTTTTTTACATTTAAAGTGGTCTCATTTTGGCTACGACCACAAAGAAATAAATTAAAATTATATAAATGCAAGGTAAATTAATGATTGTGTGTTTGAACTTTGACGAAATATCAGTAAAACTATTATTTGGTACTGTGTTCAAAATAAAAAAATTGGTTCACAGATTAATAAAAAAAGCAAATTTAGAAAAAAAAGGTAGGAATTTCGACTGAAGTATACTTTGGACAGTTTTTAAGCATATATATTAATTTTTTTATTATTATTATTATTTTGAGTCCAGTGGATTTTCCTTAAGACTGTTTCGAAGGCTCTGTCGTAATATGAAATGATGCTTTTTGCGAATAATATACTATTTTTATAACTGCTGTGAGTTTGCAACTGTTACTCATGGCTGTTTGATCAAGTATACTAGGTCAACTATAGTCTAATCAGGTCAACTATAGTATATAGCCTTAGGTCAAGTTTACTAGGTCAACTATACTAGTTAGGTCAACTATAGCCTACGCTGTCTACGCTTATTTGAAATGGCAATATGAAGAAAAGCCACAGTTTTGTTAAAATGAAAAGCGTTTGAGGTCTATTTTTTAAATATTTAAAAATTTACTTCAATGCTGCATTACCTGGGCTCTTAAAATTAGAAAATATAGAAAATAAGGCAGTGATTTTGATAATTTTCATCTAGGTGGAAAAATGTGGTCATATAAAATATTTCAGTTATTTATCTGTTCTAAAGTCCAGATAATTCTTCACGGCAAGATTGTAAATATAGATTGAAATCATCGCATTGCTTCAAGTGTAAGGCACTTAAAGATACGACAGAGCTTAAAAAAAACTGCGTAAAAGAAGTACTACACTCTAAATATATCCTACAATATACACACAAAAAATCAAATGTATTATTTTTATAATTATAAGAAATAAATATAAAAAGGTTAATTTAGTTCAATTAATTGCATTTTTTAAAAATATTTCATCGCAGTTTTAATCTAACTCACTTCAAGTTCACATATTTCTAAGTAAAAATCACGTTTTCTGCCATTATTTAACAAGATCTTTCGAAGATCTGTCGCCAAAAAAAAATAAAAAGTCACAATTTTAGTGCCCTACACTTGAAGCAAAGACATATTTTTTTAAAAATACGCCACCTTGCTGTAAAAAATCATCTGGACCTCAGAATGGACAAATAACTTTTAAAAAAAATCACAAATTTAGCGACATTTTTTAACCTAGCAGAAGTTTATCAAAATTAATGCCTTATTCCCATTTTTTTATCAAATTTTTATGAGCCCAGATAATGCAGCATTGGAGTAAGTTTCTAAATATTAAAAATGTAGACCACAAATGCATTTCATTTTCTCAAAGCCGTGGCTTTTCTCCGTATTGACGTTTTGCGCTATTTTCAAAATTAAGACAGAAAGCGCTTGCTGTAGATAGGCCAAACTTGACCTAACGATCAAATGTTTAAAACTCACATCGATTAAGAAAATAGCGTATTCTTCGCAAAAAAGTACCGTTTCATGCAACCACAGATCTTTTAAAACACTACCCTAATTCTCGAATCTCAGGTTAAAAACTTACTTATAAAAACCTTCTTTCACTACGGTACAAGTTGGCAACTCAGCTGTCATATGGCAACATTTCTGAAACTTATGATACACTGCTTTGTGAAAGAAAATTTTCACAATATTACGGGTCAACATGCACCAAAAAATAAATTAAATTCATCGGTTTTTCTGAAATACATTATTTAAAACCTGCGAAATATTTTGTCTTCAAATAGAAAATGTTCTATTTCTAAAATTATTCCTTATTGACTTTCTATAGCCTCAACAAGGAACAAGAATTCAGCGGAGGTCATTTTGGCAATGAATACTATGGAACTGGATACGGATATGGTCCGGCTGGAGGTTTTGGACAAGGAGTCTATGGTGGTGGTGGCTATGCTGCACAGTATGGACAACAGTGGTATTAGTTGGACAATTCATGTTCATGATTCAGAGATTCATCAACTCATTAGGACATCAATCAAATGCATTTAAGTTCATTGATATAATTCCATGAGAAATTCACTATCACCAAATCATCATCTTCAAATGTTCCTGTAATCATCGATGTTTAGCAGTAACTGAAATGACCGATTTGTATATATTTCATGTATGTAAGCTATGTAGTTTTCTACGTTCCCTTGTTTTTGATTTTAAGAAAAATAAATGAAATTACATTAAAGCGACTGCTGTATAATGCTCAATTTTTGAACAACCTTTATAACTTTAAAAAGATTCATTTTTATGGACCATTTTTTTATAGTTAGAGGTGTTTTTTTAAAACTTGTACAAAATTTGAGTTCAAACTATTTTTTGGGGTAGAAAGTATTTACGAGTTCAAATTTATATACATTTTTTGCGGTAGTTAGAAGTGTTTTCTTAAACTTGCACCGAATTCGAATTCAAAACTATCTCTTTTTCAGATAGAAAGGATTTAAGAGTTCAAATTTATATGCATTTTTTACGAGTTTTTTTTAACGCAGTTAGAGGTGTTTTCATAAACTTGCAAAGAAATTTAATTCAAAACTATTTTTTTTTTCAGATAAGAAGGGTTTGTGGGTTCAAATTTATAAATATTTTCAACGGTAGTTACAATTTATTTATTTTTTCATACGCTTGCGCAGAACTTGGATTCAAAACTACTTTTTTCAGGTAGGCAGGATTTATGAATTCAAATATACATAAATTTTTCTCGGTTTTTGTTATTTTTGGAATTTTTTTCAATTTTTTTTTAATAGCAAGGCAAAACACAAAAGTATGAGTGTGAAAATGGGTAGTTCAAAAAAGCAATAGTCAATGTGACCGAAACCATCACATTAAGAATTCTCTGGCACGTATTGTTATAGCCTATAAAAAATAACTTTTTTAAATATTTAATTAGAGGAATGAAGAATTTTCATCGTTTTAACATTAATAATCTTAAATTAGGTTAGGACTGATAATTTGTTTTTCCTGTGTATACATAAGCTGAAAATGAATCAAATAAGATATGGTTTACTTCGAGATGAAAACTTAAAAAGTACTGCTATAAATGCTGAAAATGGTTATTGGGGAAACATATATCTTCATAAAAGAATTTAACTATTTTTTATTTTAATTTAAAAAGCATGGTAGGAAATACTTTATAAACGCATATAATATTTAATAAATGCATATTCCTTTCATCATTTGTTCAATATAGTGCTTTCAGAAAGGTATTTTCCTTTAAAAAGTGCCATTTCTATTTCATTGGCATTTCACTTGAAATTATTTCATTAAGACGACCGAAAGATTAAATAAATAATGTTTGGGATAATGCTCGGGAAAGATTAAATAAATAATGTTTGGAATAATGCTCGGGAAAGATTAAATAAATAGTGTTTGGGATAATGCTCGGGAAAGATTAAATAAATAATGTTTGGGATAATGTTCGGGAAAGATTAAATAAATAATGTTTGGGATAATGCTCGGGAAAGATTAAATAAATAATGTTCGGGATAATGTTTGCGAAAGATTAAATAAATAATGTTTGTGATAATGTTCGGGAAAGATTAAATAAGTAATGTTTGGGATAATGTTCGGGATAGATTAAATAAGTAATGTTTGGGATAATGTTCGGGAAAGATTAAATAAGTAATGTTTGGGATAATGTTCGGGAAAGATTAAATAAATAATGTTTGGGATAATGTTTGCGAAAGATTAAATAAATAATGTTTGGGATAATGTTTGTGAAAGATTAAATAAATAATGTTTGGGATAATGTTTGCGAAAGATTAAATAAATAATGTTTGGGATAATGTTTGCGAAAGATTAAATAAATAATGTTTGGGATAATGTT
>NC_092212.1:73330819-73343730 GCF_043381705.1 Parasteatoda tepidariorum
GGGGGGGGGGGGGGGTTGGAGAGGCTCGAAAAACAAGTCATCTGTGTTGCAATTTGTAAGTAAGAAAAAAGGAGTACACCAGCAATTCTAACTTCAAAATTTAACAATCCTTATACGAATTTATATGAAATGAATTTAGTTTACATAAGGAAAAAAGTATAAGTAAAACACTAAAGAAGATAAAGCTAATGAACTTACGATTATTATTTTAAAAAAGAAAAACGAAGTTAAAAGTATTATGGTTAGGATTATTATTCTTGTATTTATAAAAAGGTTTGTTATGTTCCCTTACATGTCCATTCATTAAACGTTAAGGAAAAAAAAGTAATTAATATGTTTCGTTTCTTCAGTTTCCTAGAATTTTTATTATTAAATCAAGATGAACACGCTCCATTTCGAATACATTCAGTAGCGAAATTTACCAGGAAAAAGAAAACTAAACTAAATTGAGGAAAAATCATTGAAAATGGTTTGCGGGGAATGAAATTTCGAATCTTTATTTCATGGAAAATTCATACAAATAAATTTATGTTTAATTTTAATTTTAAATTAAATTTATTTAAAGTTTATTTAATTTATTTATTTATTTAATTAATTTATTTATATTAATATTAATTTATTTAATTAAATTATTAAATTTACTTAAATCTTATTAATTTAAATTTAAAATAAAAATTATGTTAAATTTTAAATATGTTTCGTTTTTCCAGTTTCCCAGAATTTTTATTATTAAATCAAGACGAATACGCTCCATTTCGAATACTTTCAGTAGCAAAATTTACCAGGAAAAAGAAAACTAAACTAAATTGAGGATAAATTATTGAAAATGGTTTGCGGGGAATGAAATTTCGAATCTTTATTTCATGAAAAATTCCTACAATTTTGAAATAATGTTTTTCTTGATTATCTTCGTGAAAGAACAAAAATTTAGCACAGTGCACAAAACAAAAACAAAAAAACGCCTCAATAACCTTTAATCTAATGACTTTACAAATAATAATTAATCGAAGAACTAGCTTAAAATATGCTAAAATATTGACAAAAAAAATCCAATTAATCAGAATACTTTAGAGATAAAAAAAGTTTTCGATACCATTAGGTGTGAAAAATTTTTGAAATTAATAAAATGTACAAACTTTCAACCGTACTGTTACGTAAACTACTAAAACCATATTTTCCAGATTGCGGCTACCCTGCATATTTTGAAGGTCAAGAATCCGAAACCGTCGTAAAATGCTATGTTTATTCACGTAAATGTTTTTATATCTGATTTCTTAACTTAAAATATCGGTTGCACAAATGTTATAGCATCTTTAACATTATCTCCTTAAATCGCTTAGACTAGAAATTATAAGTAATTATATAATCTACTAAAATCAGTGGCGCAAACAGCGCATGAAGGGCCAAAGCCTGCTGTGCCCTTCCCATTCTTCTGAACCTTTTTCTCTGATCTACAGACGCAGATGTTCCGGTTTAGTGGTCCGCTGAAAGCAGACCCACACTGTTTCGTCTCCAATCACGCTTGGTACTCATTTTATCAACCAGGAGGAATGACAGGCCGAGTCAACCTCTGAGTGGAGGATAGAACCCAGAACCTGCGTCACAGAAACGCTATTCAATCACCGGGAGTTAAAATGTATTCATTGGATCAAAAATGATCTAAATTTCATTTACGCACTATACATAATCAAAAAATTTTCAATTAAAACAATTTTTGAGAAATTACACGAAGACAAAAATAAATGGTAGCAATTGAGCTTCCAGAACATTTCCCTTTACCACAAAATTAAAATACAGAGTATATTACATTTTCTGCTACTTTATTATTTAAAATATATGCAAGGAGCAGAGTAACAACTATTTAGATATATTGTTATTGTTGTTTCCAATGTCACTTACCACACTAGCAAGCCTGCTTGGTGAAACCGAGCAAATTTAAGGCAGAGGGAGCGTTTCTTGTTTTTCAGTGGCGCCATCTATGGCCAAGAATTCGTCTTCAGCCACACACACGTCACATCCGTTTATAGCACGGACCCATTCATGCATCCATTCATTCATCCACAGATCATAATTTTTGACCTGAATCAGAGAACGATCGATCTCCAATCCAGTACCACCAAAGGTATTGATTTGTTATGGGAACATGGAGGACTTTGTGACTCGACATATATAACCTGCATCAGTCACCATTTACTACACGAGGAGTCTTCGGCCGGCTGGGTTCGAACCCACGAACTCTCGGACATGAACCCAGCTCCCTACTAACCAGGCTATCCCGGCCAATTATAGATTTACGAAATAAGAAAATGTTCTAAAATTAGTTATCCCATGGCTAACTGTGTAAAAAAAAATTTCTTCATTAGATTTATATTTTTAAAGTGTGCTTCGCAACAAAAATATACCAGTTTACTTAGAATATTGAAGAAGAAAAAAGAATATAAGATATTTTTTTTTAAAAAAACATTCTTTTACTTTTTACAAAATATTAAGGTCGAAGCTTCTTAAGAAAGTAAAACATTTCACAAAACAGATTTGATCCAAAAAAATTAAAATCGTAGGGTGGGTCTTTTATGAATTTTATAGGTTAATATAACATATTTTTCAATAGCATTGCAACTAATCAGAGATCGTTGGATGAAAGAATGAAGCAATTTCAAAATCTAGGCGTGAAGCTGTTAAAATATCAACATACTTTGCATACATTCATTGATTCGTTATTGACATTGTTTGAACGTCGAAAATTGAAAAGACGAAGCAACAGCCATTAACAGAAAAGAAAAAGAAAATGGGAATGAATAGTCTGAGAATTTTTTAAAGAATTTTATTTTTTCATTTATTGTTTTTAAAACTTAAAGAAATCTGAATCCGCAATCAAGAAGCTTCCCCTACCTTTTTTTTTTCTGTTTTTTTTTTTTTTTTTTTTTTTTTTTTTTTTTTTTTTTTTTTTTTTTTTTTTTTTTTNTTTTTTTTTTTTTTTTTTTTTTTTTTTTTTTTTTTTTTTTTTTTTTTTCACTGATTAAAAAATTGTCTCTTCGATGAAAAGTTTCGGTTCAATCGTAAAAAATATAGAGTTAATAAGAGGAAGCAGTAATGTCTCAAGGGATAGAGCGTTCACCTTCCAACGATGTAAACCGAGTTCGAATCCACATCCGGCTTGCACCGACCACAGTGCTGGCGTGAAATATCCTCAGAGGTAGACGGATCATGGGTTAGTGTCCCCTTGTCGTCAGGCTAAACGTGGGAGGTTTTCGTGGTCTTCCTCTCCATGTAACGCAAATGCAGGTTAGTTCAATCAAAAAGTCCTACACGAAGGCAAATATCTCCCTATACTTGATCCAGGAATTCCTTTGTCTTCTGGATTGGGTTCAAAATTACAAGGCTACGGAGTTGAATATTTGTAGTCATAAACCAAAGAATCGTGTCGGCTGTTCAACGCGACGGTTGTAAAAGATATAAAATTATAAACGTTTAATTTATATAGAATCGAGTTCAAAATAATATTCTAAATTTGACTTCTTTTAGATAATATTAATTAGATAAAAGATTATAATTAGATAAAAGATAATAATAAAAGATTAAGAAAATTTTTAAAAAAAATTTCTGCAAAACTCAAATCAAACATGCAACAGAACTTAATGCATGGGTTCAAAGGCAACAGAAATTCATACTTTTTTTCTCATTTATAACGACAAGTTTTTTTTTATTTTACTTCATTCACTACACATATTTTTCGTATCTACTTAATAACATTAATTACACTGAGGAACAAATTTTCTGTTTCATTTATACAATTCGAGTGAGGGGATCTCAAATCTGAAATTAGTTTTGCAACTAAAACTATAGATTCATTTTAAAATTGCATTATTCGTTTATTTTTTTGTCGACGTTTAAAATAGTTATAATTTGTTTTATAACCGTCGTTGAAACAGCCGACCTAATTTTTTGGGTTTATGAATGCTAATGTTTGTGTGTTCTAGTTTTGTGTGTTCTATATTGCATTAACTTCTTCAAACCATTTTAGTAACGATAATAATATTAAAAAAATTAAAAATTCCCCACTAAAAAGAATCTTAAGAATTTCTTAAAAAAAATTCTTAAGAATATCTTAAGTTACTTGGCCCACTCATTCTTAAGATTTTCTTAAGATTTAGGTTTACGTGGGCCAAATAACTTAAGATATTCTTAAGAATATAATCTGAAGAAAATCTTCAGAATAGAATCTGAAGAAAATCTTCAGAATAGAATCTGAAGAAAATCTTCAGAATAGAATCTGAAGAAAANAGATTAAATAAATAATGTTTGGGATAATGTTCGGGAAAGATTAAATAAATAATGTTTGGGATAATGTTCGGGAAAGATTAAATAAATAATGTTTGGGATAATGTTCGGGAAAGATTAAATAAATAATGTTTGGGATAATGTTCGGGAAAGATTAAATAAATAATGTTTGGGATAATGTTCGGGAAAGATTAAATAAATAATGTTTGGGATAATGTTCGGGAAAGATTAAATAAATAATGTTTGGGATAATGTTCGGGAAAGATTAAATAAATAATGTTTGGGATAATGTTCGGGAAAGATTAAATAAATAATGTTTGGGATAATGTTCGGGAAAGATTAAATAAATAATGTTTGGGATAATGTTCGGGAAAGATTAAATAAATAATGTTTGGGATAATGTTCGGGAAAGATTAAATAAATAATGTTTGGGATAATGTTCGGGAAAGATTAAATAAATAATGTTTGGGATAATGTTCGGGAAAGATTAAATAAATAATGTTTGGGATAATGTTCGGGAAAGATTAAATAAATAATGTTTGGGATAATGTTCGGGAAAGATTAAATAAATAATGTTTGGGATAATGTTCGGGAAAGATTAAATAAATAATGTTTGGGATAATGTTCGGGAAAGATTAAATAAATAATGTTTGGGATAATGTTCGGGAAAGATTAAATAAATAATGTTTGGGATAATGTTCGGGAAAGATTAAATAAATAATGTTTGGGATAATGTTCGGGAAAGATTAAATAAATAATGTTTGGGATAATGTTCGGGAAAGATTAAATAAATAATGTTTGGGATAATGTTCGGGAAAGATTAAATAAATAATGTTTGGGATAATGTTCGGGAAAGATTAAATAAATAATGTTTGGGATAATGTTCGGGAAAGATTAAATAAATAATGTTTGGGATAATGTTCGGGAAAGATTAAATAAATAATGTTTGGGATAATGTTCGGGAAAGATTAAATAAATAATGTTTGGGATAATGTTCGGGAAAGATTAAATAAATAATGTTTGGGATAATGTTCGGGAAAGATTAAATAAATAATGTTTGGGATAATGTTCGGGAAAGATTAAATAAATAATGTTTGGGATAATGTTCGGGAAAGATTAAATAAATAATGTTTGGGATAATGTTCGGGAAAGATTAAATAAATAATGTTTGGGATAATGTTCGGGAAAGATTAAATAAATAATGTTTGGGATAATGTTCGGGAAAGATTAAATAAATAATGTTTGGTTTGGGATATGTTGAATAGGTATAATCAGAAGTTTAAACACTCATCACTAGTTTTAAAAAGTTTCTAACTCACGGAACCCCTTTCACTCTTCCACGGAACACTGAGTTTACGCGGAACACCATTTGGGAACCGCTGCTGTAGGAGGTCCTCGACATTCCTTTACTTTAATTTTAATCCAATCTTAAATTTGAAATTTACATTTTTCTAGTATTTACTTGATGTATAAGCCTGATCGAATGAAATGATAGCGTAGAAGATTTTGTTTGTAGTCAAAAGCCCTTTTCGGAGGTCAGTTCATTCCCGTAAATGCCACATGAAGTCAGTTACCCACTGAAAAACTATACGTTTAGATATTCAAGACAATTCCTGAAGATAATGGTGACGTTGGATATTTCTTCCGTTGTGGTGGGGGGGGGGCAATTTGTAAGTAAGAAAAAAGGAGTACACCAGCAAATCTAACTTCAAAATTTAACAAGCCTTATACGAATTTATATGAAATGAATTTAGTTTACATAAGGAAAAAAGTATAAGTAAAACACTAAAGAAGATAAAGCTAATGAACTTACGATTATTATTTTAAAAAAGAAAAACGAAGTTAAAAGTATTATGGTTAGGATTATTATTCTTGTATTTATAAAAAGGTTTGTTATGTTCCCTTACATGTCCATTCATTAAACGTTAAGGAAAAAAAAGTAATTAATATGTTTCGTTTCTTCAGTTTCCTAGAATTTTTATTATTAAATCAAGATGAACACGCTCCATTTCGAATACATTCAGTAGCGAAATTTACCAGGAAAAAGAAAACTAAACTAAATTGAGGAAAAATCATTGAAAATGGTTTGCGGGGAATGAAATTTCGAATCTTTATTTCATGGAAAATTCATACAAATAAATTTATGTTTAATTTTAATTTTAAATTAAATTTATTTAAAGTTTATTTAATTTATTTATTTATTTAATTAATTTATTTATATTAATATTAATTTATTTAATTTAATTATTAAATTTATTTAAATCTTATTAATTTAAATTTAAAATAAAAATTATGTTAAATTTTAAATATGTTTCGTTTTTCCAGTTTCCCAGAATTTTTATTATTAAATCAAGACGAACACGCTCCACTTCGAATACATTCAGTAGCAAAATTTACCAGGAAAAAGAAAACTAAACTAAATTGAGGATAAATTATTGAAAATGGTTTGCGGGGAATGAAATTTCGAATCTTTATTTCATGTAAAATTCCTACAAATAAATTTATGTTTAATTTTAATTTTAAATTAAATTTATTTAAAATTTATTTAATTTATTAATTTATTTAATTAATTTATTTATTTAATTAATTTATTTAAATTTTAAATATTAATTTATTTAATTAAATTATTAAATTTATTTAATTTAAATTTAAAATAAAAATTATGTTAAATTTTAAATATGTTTCGTTTCTTCAGTTTCCTAGATTTTTATTATTAAATCAAGACGAACACGATCTATTTCGAATACATTTAGTAGAAAAATTTACCAGGAAAAAAAACTAAACTAAATTGAGGACAAATTAATGAAAATGGTTTGTGGGGAACGAAATTTCGAATCCTGATTTCATGGAAAATTCCCACAATTTTGCTAATTATATTCGTGAAAAAACAAAAATTTAGTACTGCGCACAAAAAAAAAAACGCCTCAATAACCTTTGATCTAATGACTTTACAAATAATAATTAATCGAAGAACTAGCTTTAAATATGCCAAAATATTGACAAAAAAAAATGCAATTAATCAGAATACTTTAGAGATAAAAAGTTTTCGATACCATTAGGTGTGAAAAATTTTTGAAATTAATAAAATGTACAAACTTTCAACCGTACTCTTACGTAAACTACTAAAACCATATTTTCCAGATTGCGGCTACCCTGCATATTTTGAGAGTCAAGAAACCGAAACCGTCGTAAAATGCTTTGTTTATTCACGTAAATGTTTTTACGTCAGATTTCTTAACTTAAAATATCGTTTGCAAAAATATTACAGCATATTTAACATTAGTTTCTTAAATCGCTTAGACTAGAAATTATACTTAATTATATAATCTACTAAAATCAGCGGCGAGACAGCACATGGAGGGCTAAAGCCTGCTGTGCACTTCCCATTTTTCTTGACCTTGGTCTCTGAGGTACAGACGCTGTTGTAGTTCTTTCACGTCGCACTAGAGCTGCACAATGGGCAATTGGCGACGGTCTGGGAAACATACCTGAGGATGATCCAAAGACATGCCATCACAAATTTGATCCTCTGCAGAGGGGATGGAACCCCCGCTACGGTAGCCCGACGACCTGCACGCGAAGTCGAGCACTTTACGGTAGAACAGTTTAACGAAAACCAATACCGCACACCCTCGGTCCCTACGCTGACTAATTGAAGTGGTCACCGACCCGCACACTGACAGCAACCAGTGATGCTTGACTTCGGTGATCTGCTGAGAGCCATGTCTTAATGATCAGTCCACTGCGGGACCTGAGGTACAGACGCAGATGTTTCGGTTTGGTGGTCCGCTGAAAGCAGACAGACAGTGTTTAGTCTCCAATCACGCTTGGTACTCATTTTATCAAACCACTGAAGGAATGACTAGCCGAGTCGACCTCCGAGCCGAGGATAGAACCCCGAACCTGTGGCACGAAAGCGATACTATTCAGTCACCGGGCGTCAAAATGTAATCATTGGATCAAAAGTGATCTAAATTTCATTTACGCACTGTACATAATCAAAAATTTTTCAATTAAAACAAATTTTGAGAAATTACACGAAGACATAAATAAATAGTAGTAATTGAGCTTCCAGAACATTTCCCTTTACCACAAATTTAAAATACGTAGTATATTACATTTTCTGCTACCTTATTATTTAAAATATATGCAAGGAGCAGAGTAACAACTATTTAGATTTATTGCTGTGGTTGTTTCTAATGTCACTTACCACACTAGCAAGCCTGTTTGGTGAAACCGAGCTAGCTTAAGGCAAAGGGTGCGTTTCTTGTTTCTCAGTGGCGCCATCTATGGCGAAGAATTCGTCTTCAGCCACACACACGTCACACCCATTTATAGGGCGGACCCATTCATACATCCATTTATTCATTCATCCACAGATCGTAATTTTTGACCTGGATCAGAGAACGATCGATCTCCAATCCAGTACCCCCAGAGGTATTGATTTGTTATGGGAACATGGAGGACTTCGCGACTCGACAGATTTAACGTGCATCAGTCACCATTTACCACACGGGGAGTCTTCAGCCGGTGGGGTTCGAACCCACGAGCTCTCGGACATGGGCCCAGCGCCCTACGGACCAGGCCATCCCGGACAATTATAAATTTATGAAATAAGAAAATGTTCTAAAATTAGTTATCCCGAGAGTGGACAAATTGAGTAAAAAAAAAATATTTCATTAAATTTATTTTTTTAAAGTGTGCTTCGCAACAAAAATATATTAGTTCACTTAGAATATTGAAGAGAAGAAAAAAAGAATAATTTAATTTCTTTTTAAAAAAATAGCACTCTTTTACTTTTTACAAAATATTAAGGTCGAAAAATTGCAAAGTAAAACATTTCACAAAACAGATTTGATCCACAAAAAAATTAAAAACGTAGGGTGGGTGTTTTATGAATTTTATAGGTTAACCTAACCATTCTACATATTTTTCAATAACATTGCAACTAATCAGAGATCGTTTGATGAAAGAATGAAGCAATTTCAAAATCTAGGCGTGAAGCTGTTAAAATAACAACCTGTGCATACACTCATTGATTCATTATTGACATTGTTTGAACGTCGAAAATTGAAAAAAAACGAAGCAACCGCCATTAACAAAAAAGAAAAACAAAAACAATAGGAATGAATAGTCGGCGCGGCGGATTTTTTAAAGAACTTTATTTCTTAAACTTAAATAAGAAATCTGAATCCGCAATCAAGAAGCTTTTCATTTTTAACAAGTCTTTTTTTTTTTTTTTTTTTTTTTTTTTTTTTTTTTTTTTTTTTTTTTTNTTTTTTTTTTGTTACTTCATTCACTACACATATTTTTCGTATCTACTTAATATCATTAATTACACAGGGGAATAAATTTTTTGTTACATTTACACAAGTACTTGATCCTGCCAGATTCGGATGAGGGGATTTTAAATCTGAAATTAGTTTTGCAACTAAAACTATATTTTATTTTATTTTTATAACCGTCGTTGAACAGCCGACCCGATTTAAGGGGTTTACGACCACTAATGTTCAACTATGTAGCCTTGAAATTTTGTACCCAATCTAAAAGACAAGGGAACTCCTGGATCAAGTATTGGGGGGAAATTTGTCTTCGTGGAGGACTTTTTGATGGAGCTAACCCGCATTTGAGTTACATGGAGAGAAAGACCACGAGAACCTCCCACGGTTAGCCTGACGGCTAGGGGACTCTAATCAATGATCCGTCTACCACTGAGGATATTTCACGCCCACACTGTGATCAGTGCAAGCCGGATGCGGAATTCGTATCGACTGGGATTCGAACCCGGTTCGCCTCGTTGGAGGGCGAAAGCTCTATCCCCTGAGCCATCGCGGCTCAAACAGTTATATAGAACAACAGGACCGTATAAATGTTGCGACGAACTTCTAGGGGAATTAGGACACATCATCAGGATTAAAATTATATAGGAACTCATGCCCGGAAAGGCCATCCTATGCGGCTATGTTCGCTTCGCTATTATGACCTGTTCAGAAGCACATGAAAAAACAGTTCATAATAGGAAACCGTCCCTAGTGGCGTATGATGACACTTCCAGGCATGATTTCTAACGTAACTTTAATCCTGAGGATGGGTCTTAATTCTATTAGAAGTTTGTCTCAGCATTTACGTGACAGCTTATTATATATTACTTTTTTAAGTGTGTATACATTTCGACGAAAAATAGACTAATAATTTCATTTTTAAAGTCTGTAGCTTGAAGAGAAAAACCGATTGCAGATTTAAAATCATCGACGACGCAAAAATATGCAAAATCCCTTAAAACAATCTCAGGCAACAGAAAGCAACAAAAAAAAAATTTGTTTCCCAGTTTTATATTTTTAAGGAACATAAAAATATCAACGCTTTGCTATAAATCCTAAATTGGGTCATTTATTAATATATTTATGGTCACGAAATTTATTATTAAATTTATAAAAAAATAGCGTTGCATTATTACTACCGCTTAAATTATTTATCTACCACTTACGTAACAACCAATTAATATTGCTTACAATTATAAATAATTATAAGCATTTTTCGTCAAATAAAATTCATCAAAAAACCACATAATCCACTTTCCAAACAGATAAATTCCAATCAAAATAAAAATGCAACCTGTCATTTGTCAAAAACAAGCGTATCGCTTTTAAAATAAAAACATTGTATAAACTGCTTTTGCATTCTAATTAATGTTTTACCAAAATACTTAACAGATTGAAACATATTTATAAGGAAATTATCTCCTAATAACGTGCTCCAAAAACAATACAATATTTTTATAAATAGTAAGGCTTTCTCAAATAATATCTTAATTACTAATATATTCAGTTATGAACACTGTTGTTCGAAAAAGTAGTAAGCAAATAATAGTTTTATGTTCTGTTTTGAGGATAACATTTCCTCATTGCATTCTGTTACTAAAAAACTACAGTTTAATCTACTTTTCTTCCAAATAACTACATCACATTACATGACAAAATTACAATTCCCAACATTTAAGAAAATACGTGAAGAAAAAAATATGGTTTGACATGTTAATTTGAAAACCAGTAAAATAATAATTGTTCGTTCAACCCTTAAGCAATAATCATTCACTTGAATTTTTTTTATTTTTCACTGTTCTTTGTTATTTTTATTTTATTCTTTTATAATAGATGTAATTAGTTTATTAACCTCATTTAATCAAACATCGTAGAGCGTAATAAACACTTATAAAGAGTCAAATGTTCGCTTCAATAAAAATTTGAAATTGCGAGCAATTACCAGCAAATTGGGTAACTATGTGCATCCGGGGTTACTTTGAGCATGATTTAGATTGCTCACTATTTCAGAGTCTTAAAAAGTATTGCGAAAAACTTCTACTATTGAAAGCTAGAATTAAGTTTAAAGCAATATTCTAATACAAATATTTAGCAACAAAAAAAATTTTAGAGTAAAATATACAAATTTGTAATATGTGAAATGGAAAAAACAAATTTCTGCAAAATGTGGCAACTAAGTCTGTTTACTATTATTTGCATTTAGTTGCAAAAAATAGCTATAGCATTTAGAAAACAAGCTGAAACAGGAAATTCTAAGTCCACGAAAACAACACAAATAATACTATAGAAATAGACGTAAGACGTACCATATTTTCGTTTCTATAATAGCAGGGGTCTGTCTTAGGTTTTTTTGAGAGGCACCTATTTTGTGAAAATTTAGACGTAATTTGTGAAAATTAAAAATTATTAAAAAATCAACACAAAAAATATGGATTTATCGTTTCTTACGGGATAATAAAATAAAATTTTAAGAAAAAGTATTTTGTGAAACTACTGTTTTTCCTAAAGGTGAATTTGTGAAGGTACCGCTAAACGGTAGTAAATTTTAGCCTGGACAGATCCCTGAATAAAAAACATTTATCAGCAAATGAATTAATAAAGATTATATTGCTGCTGAATCATACACAGAAACGTATAATTCTTAATATTATAATCTACTTTTCGGTAAATTCGAAATTTTTTATATCCAAGATCTGAGGAATAGCAGCAATCCTATCTACAAAATATACTCTACAGTTTAACCAACATATGTTAGGGCCTTATAATGATAAGACCATTAAAAAAATAGATCATTATTTTTAAATAATTTAATTCCAGTAACTATGATTGAAAAATTTTTGAATTATAAAATACACAATTCAAAATAAAGAGACAATTAAATGATAATTAAATAAAATAAGTAAATGATTTTTTTAATGATACAATTCAAATTTTTAAAGACATCAATCAGGCAAACAGTTTCCGAGAAATGAAAAAAACAATTTTTTAGGAGATTTAAAAAATGTTAGAGTGATTTCAATCAATATTTTATCCAAACTTCTGCAAACCAATTGACGATACTATTTTTTTCCATTAGTTTTTAAATATTTATTTAGTAATAAATATGTATTAATAATAAATATTTATTAGTAACAGGGTTGGAGTTTTTGCCGGCAAAAAGGGGTTTTTGCCAGGACAGTGGCAAAAACCTGGTAAAAACCGGCAAAAACTGGTAAAAACCGGCAAAAACCAAATTATCTAAATTGCTGATTAAATATTATTACAAAATACTTGAAACAAATTTAAATCAATCATAAGGAGGTAATTGTTCTC
>NC_092212.1:73343788-73427685 GCF_043381705.1 Parasteatoda tepidariorum
TGGTGTGAAGGTACAAAAGAATAATCACAAATTTTCCAATCAATAATGTTTTAAACTACTAAAATGATATATTATTACATTATCATTTAATTATGGAATAATACTTTTGTTAATTTTTTTGTAATTATTTACATTCATAGTATATATATTTCAATTTTAGGAATAATTTTGTATCAAAAATGTGTTTTTGTCCTCTCATCTTGGAAAATATTTTTGCCACTTTTTGCCAATTTGCTTGGCAAAAACCTGTTTTTGCCAGGACGGTTTTTACCGGTATTTACCATTGTTTTTTCCACCTGCGGCAAAATCTTGCCAACCCTGATTGGTAATAAATATTTATTATATAAATATTTATATTATAAATATATTTATGTTATAAATATATTTATATTCAAAATATTATATATAATATTAGTATAAATATTTATTAGCATAAATTATAAATTAGAAATAAATATTTATTTTTGATTAATTATATTAGTTTTTAAATAATTGAAATGCAACTTAGCAAACCTGGAACCTCGAGATTTTCATAATATTTACAGAGATAATAAAATTACAATTAAGTAATCAAATGTTTAGAGTTTCGCAGGCATTTTAAAATGTAACAAAGTTTTTACATGATTTTTATTAGTTTATGGCTAACAATTATTCAAATGCTGCGATAACAAAATCATTTAAATCAAATGTTCCAAGGTACTTCGAAAAAAAAGTATAGTTTATCCATACATTACCCCTATCCCTATAATTTAGAAAACCATTCAGAGAAACCTTACATCAAAATGAGCTATACAAATTTAATAAAAAATTTTAGTTCAGTTTTACTTCCGTTACACTATCTACAATTATTTAAAAATGCAACAAACGAATGAAAATTTTACATAAGAAAGCCGGAAACATTCTTGTGACTCGTAATCGAGGCATGGAAAGAATGACTAAAATCCAAATTAATTCAAGAGTAAGAATTAGAACAATTAAAAAGAAAAACATGTTAATAAACCGCCAGGAATTTATTCATCAACATACGTTTAAAACTGACATTACTGTTTCACTATCTGTAACATTAAAAGGTGTTTTGTATAATGCAAACCATATCCGGATATTTTATCCGTAAAAAGTAGAAAGTCAAAAGAGGACAGAAATTGCTGACAAAGTAAAGAATGTTTTTTACAATGTAAGAAACCTACATTAGTTCTTTAATGAAATGTAATCAAACTATACCATAATCATTAATTACACCGAGGAACATTTTTTTCCCTTTTCTATTGTATGAAGTTTCTTTTTAACAGATTTTAGATGCTTTCACATTGCTGATTACAAATCTGCAATTAATTTATTTTTCCAAGCAACAGTTTTTTCTTTTTTTAGTGACACTTTTAGACTATTTCTTTCGAAAGGTACAAGTTAAAAAACGCTATACATAAAAAGGAATTCGCATATATTTTCCGACATACTTCTGGGGAGCTAGGACGCATCATCGGAATTAAAGTAGCATAGGAATGCTTCTCTATTATGAATCTCCTTTCTAAACAAGTAATAATAGGGAAACTCCCCGAGTGGCGTACGACGACATTTCCGAGCGTTAGTTTTTATGTAGTTTTAATCCTAATGCTCTAACCTAACTCTCCTAGAAGTATGTCTCAACATTTACACGACCCTCTGTTATAATATAACGCTTTTAACCTTATTTGGACAACAACAACAAAAAAATACTAGAAATTTTATTTTAACCAAGAAAAATTCTGTAGCTTCAGGAGCAAAACTAATTTCAGATTTGAAATTCCCACATCCTAATTAGGTAAGATCAAGTATTTATGTGTACAGTGAAACCTGCCAAGTTGACCACCCTTGTAAGTTGGACACCTGCATAAGTTGACCTCAATTATCAAGAACAGAATTTATATAATATAAAGAAGCAAAACCTTTGTAACTTGACTAACTGTCTATCTTGTATGTTGACCATTGAAATAAGTCAATTTTGTCCAGGAGTATTATGAAATTCTATTCTAAAACCCTCATAAGTTGACCAGAAAAAAAAAATTCCGAAAATTTTCCGTCATTTTGCAATGTATGTTAAAATTTCACTTGTTTGGTGAAATAGTGTAAAAAGCTAACCTAAATCCTTTAGTGAGTTGACCATCTGGGGAAACTGTAGGGGGTCAGTTTTTGACCATTTCTTTCATTCAAAACATTGTAAAGTCTAAACAACAGCGCCAAACAACAATAGGGTTATATTTTTGTAACAAATAGGTTTGTAAGTGTAGTAATAACAGAATAAATTTTAAAGTGTTCAAATAATTTTGTTTTATAATTATCAAATTACATGTTTTCGTGTTCTGATATTTTAAGAAATTGTTTTTATTAAACACTTCACGTGCATAATTAACAAAATAATTTTTTAAAAAAGTTTGTTAAATATTAGAATTATATGTAACAAATTGAAGTTCATTCAGGTTTAAATACATTTCTTAAGATATTCATTTGGCTATTTGCTAAATAAAATTTTTAAGTCAAGTAAAAAAAAATTTTAAATATATATAGCAACATGATATTGGATACGAAAAAGTAAACAATAACCCACCCCCTCTATAAGTTGCCCACTTGTCTGAGTTAACCACTAAAACAATGCACCACAAGTGGTCAACTTACACAAATTTTACTGTATATTCAACAAAATATTTATTCCCTAATTTATGTAGTATTTTGAACTATTGAATCAGAAAAAAGGGCAACTTGAAAAACATTTGACGTAATTTACCTTTTTTATACTATACACTCTAAGTGTTTAATGCTAAACTAGAATATTGCACAATTTTGTTTGAACCTTAATATTCCTCTTGAAGTAGTACCATATTATCATGTAAAGTTTAAGATGGATAAATTTAAAACTATTATTGAGATATTTTGCTTTGAATTATTGCTTTCCGTTACCGATATTTTAGAACTTCCTAGAGCATGCTCAGATTTTCGACAAATATCAGTATCACTAAGGAACAGGAGAAGAAAGTAAGATAAGCTCAAAGTAAATTTGCAAATTGTTTTGGTTCAATATATCTTACAATTTTCGCAAAGAGTATATGCCGTAGGCTAATTGGATTGGAAAATTTGGTTCTTTGCATATTGCTGACGTTACTTTGCACTGTTCCTACAAGGTTGGTGCAATAACCCTGACAAATGACGCCGGCGTCAAAGAGCTGGATCTTCCAATTAGCCTACAACATATATACTTCTAAAATAATGTATGTTTTTTTACCCTACTGATATGTTTCTAACAAAAAGAAACTAATTAGTTTCTTTAAGTATTTTATTATCTTTAGAAAATATATAACTCAAGCGAAGAACAAGGATAACAACGTTGTTTTATATATTAAAAAAAAAAGAAACAATCATTCCATCTAACAAATAAGCTGGACATAAACTTTTTTTTTTTAAATTATGTGAAAATTAAAAAGAAACAAATGATAAAAATCATTATCACTAAATTAGGTTTTTTTTTCCAAACGTATCAAAAACGTTTACCTAAATTTAAATTTTAAGGAGCAGGATAAATTTCCCTAAGCTGTATTTTTTTCCCTTTTGGTAGGTGGTAAATTGCTTGTTTCAATGTCATTGATACAATGTATTCTTAATTAAATTAGTTTTCTTTTTAATCTTTGATTTAATTACCACTATGAATAAATAATTCAATTTTTATTTAAAAAAATCATTTAGGCATAGCACTTAATATCTTAGTTATATTACAAAAATGTAACATAGAAATATTTCTATAAATAGTAAGTTATTTCCCTTTTGATTACATAAACGTCAGAATGTTTGTGTCATAACAGAAGACAAACAATTTAATCATAACTTAAAATATCACAAAAAGATTACAATTGCATAATTTTACAAATGTAACTACATAAACAAGTTTTTGCACATCCATGAGTTGACATCGAAAGCCATTTAAAATTATATCTTAATAATTAGTAACTATATTATTTTATGTACCTTAGAAATTATATAAAAATAATGTACAATGTAATTTAAATGTGAATCTATAATAGTTAGTTTAGTGTTTACATGAGATCAAACAGCTTATTAAAGTGCACAGAGTGCAAAATGCTTACAATGGAAAATGATCACCGCATGTGCTTTCACAAATTGCGAGTCTTTTGAGCACTCCTATCAGAAATATATCTTTTTTAAATAGCAATATTTAAGAAAAGTAATAATAATAATTTCCTGACTACCAATTAATAGATATTTAAGTTATAAATAGTGGTCTTTATATAGCATACGATTGTAGAGAGCAAAATCCATTTTTTTTAAAATTGTTACAGTTGTAATATTGAGCTTACTCATACAAAGTTGCTTAACTATCTAAATTTTTAATAAATTTTTTCTAAATTATTTAGAATAATAGTAGAATCATAAAGTTTGAAAACTATTTTTAATACTACTAATATTCCATCTCTAAGAATATTGTGATAAAATGATATTATACAAATTATTAACCACCTAGCTTCAACGATTGTAAAAGTACGTTTTAGGAATTTTTAGTATCTAATTATGTAGGACTTATATCTAGACTAAGAGGACTTTTGAAACATAAGAAACCTTTTCCAAATGTTACAATTGTTAGTATTTTAAAAATCCTTTCTACATCCATTATAATATTTTTAATAAACAATTATTGTAGATTATTTTAATGTCTATTATATATTAAAATAATCGATAATAATAAGCTATTATAAGCTACAATTATAATAGCCTATTTTGAAATTAATTGTATCCGATTTCAAAATATCAACACAGAAAAACAGACAATAAGTTATTCTANCCTATCAGAAATATATCTTTTTTAAATAGCAATATTTAAAAAAAGTAATAATAATAATTTCCTGACTACCAATTAATAGATATGTAAGTTATAAATAGTTATCATTATATAGTATACGATAATAGAGAGCAAAATCCAATTTTCTTTTATTGTTTCAGTTGTAATGAAATGTAATGATGCAAAGTTGACAGAGAGTTGTAATTCAGTTGTAATGATGCAAAGTTGGTTAAATATCCTAATTTTAAATAAAAAATTTCTAAACTATTTATAATTGTAGTATAATCATTAAAAGTTAGAAAACCATTTTTAATACTTCTAATATTCCACCTCTGTAAGTATATTGTGATAAAATTATATTATACAAATTATTAACCACCTAGCTTCAACAATTGTAAAAGTACTTTAACGTTTTAGGAATTTTTAGTATCTAATTATGTAGGACTTACATCTAAGAGGACTTTTGAAACAGATTTTGATAAAAATTATACATTCTTTAAGGTATATTTTAAAATATATAAGAAACATTTTCAAAATTTTACAATTGTTAGTATTTTAAAAATCTTTTCTACATCCATTATAATATTTTTAATAAACAATTATTGTAGATTATTTTAATGTCTATTATATATTAAAATAATCGATAATAATAAGCTATTATAAGCTACAATTATAATAGCCTATTTTGAAATTAATTGTATCCGATTTCAAAATATCAACACAGAAAAACAGACAATAAGTTATTCTAAAATCCATTTTTAAAAAACAAATTCTAATGAAACAACTAATTAAACGAAAACAATTTTAAAACATTTCCCAAGTAAATGTTAAACTTTTCAAATACCAAAGCAAATCCTGAATCGAACACGGAAACTACGCCAATTTGTAACCCACAGTTGTACATAAGTTATGTTTATTTTCTCATTTAAAATAACTGAGAACATTTGTATGATTTCAAGAACTTCATAAGAAACTGTATCTGTAACTGTTAGGGCAAAGAGAACGTTTCTCCGTTGCCATCTCTCTGTTTCATTTTCAATATTCATTATGGTCTGCGAAAGAGAAAGCAGGAAGTAATGGGACTACAAGATGTAAACATTGCCGGTGCCCTGAAAAACGAAATCACAAAAATGGGACCTCATTGGCCGAAGGGAAGCAAGATGAAGCAAGGGTCGCGTGGAATTAAGAGAAAGTAAACTCTCACGTGAAACAAGACCAATAAATTAGGATTTTGCGAACGAACGTGGGGCAAGGGGCCCATGTTGAAAGGGAACATATTTAAGAGAATGAAACAGGTAGGTGGCGCAGAGGTGACTGGACATTGGTGATACCAACATCGAATAATGTAAGTCCCTTTTTTTTTTCTTTTTTTTTAAATGGATCATAAGAAGATCCAGAGTTTAGCTCTATTAAACTATTCATATACTTCTAAGTAAACAATTATGTTATCGCTTAAATTAAAAACTTCAATTAAGGATTAATAAATAAACTTATTAAAAATAAGAAATTATAACTTGTTGATGATATTTATGATATTGATAATATAATAATAACATTTATTGTGAAGTAGTTTATTTTAAATATATTTGCTGTTATATTAGTCACAATAAATTCGAGAAATATTTTGAATTGTAATTATTTTTTAATTTAAAACTAACTAATTTAATTGTTTGTACAATAAAATTATTAACAATTATTTCGAACAATTATTAATGAAATAATTAAACAATTATTTCGTTAATTATCAATCAGAGGATAAGATAAAATGTCGACAATAACAATGTAATCGAAGAAACTTCATAAAAAAAAAATTTATTGATAAATGGTAAAAGAAAATTTCTAAAAGAAAACATTAATGAAACAATTAAAAATTATTAATGGTACAATATTATATGAACCGTATAAATGATAAGATAGGGGGGAAATATATAGGATAAATATATAGATGTAATAAAAAAGTCTAACGACGATATAGCAATAAAATTAAACAATTTTAACACAATATATAAACATAGAAAAAAAATTTACAGAAATATATATATATGTATATATGTAAAAAAAAAGTAACGGGAAAGTTTTAATAACTACTACAGGAATTAGATCTTTATCAATTAAATTTGAAAAATTTTGTTGGTTAAAAAAATATTGTAATATATATGACAATATTTAAGAAAATATTTACAAGTTAGTTTGTTTTTTTTTTAGTAAAATATTGAGAAAAATTATTTAAATTAACATTTTTAGAAATTTATGACAATTAACAGCGATTTATTTTAATCAATATATCAGAAATTTAAACCAGTTTTGTCAATCAAAATTTTATATTTAATAATCAATAAAAATCCCCACAAACAGTAATACATTACTAACAAAATGTATAATTAGGCAGCATTGTGGAATAAAAATAAAAAATTCAAATCACAATTCAAAAAATTATTTGATTTTTTAAAAAAATAACAAAATATTATTTAGCATAGATTTTTCACGGAGGAAAATGAGTCCTATGTCGAAAAGTCTATCTCTCACAGTTTGGACTCCTTTGAAAGTTTCAAGACGTTAACTGCACTGAAAATTCAAATTGAAAAATTTTATAAATACATTTTACTAATTATTTTTGAAAAATTAAATAAATACTGGCGTGGAAAATGTTCTAATTTTCTTTTATGTGAACGGTCTTATTATTTCTGAATTTCTACAGAACTAACCGAATATTAACTTATGATACCTGGTATTTAACTTATGATAACCGAGTCCAAAGAATTAAGTACAAAAAATGTAATTTAAATAATTACCAGAATTCAAGCTAAATGAATGTTATGATAATTATTGCAGTATTTATTTTAAATCCGTTTATTATTTTTCCCATTTAAAAAACTTTTAGAATTCAAGTTGAATGTAACGATAACTAATGTGACATTTTCTTTCAATTGTTTATTCTTTTTCCCATTTAAATAATTATTAGAATTAAAGATAAATGAATGTAACGATAGTTAATGTGTCATTTTTCTCAAATCGTTTATTATTTTTCCCATTTAAAAAAACTACTGGAATTCAAGTTGAATGTAACGATAACTAATGTGGCATTTTCTTTCAATTGTTTATTCTTTCTCCCATTTAAATAATTATTAGAATTAAAGATAAATGAATGTAGCGCTAACTAATGTGGCATTTTTTCAAAATAGTTTATTCTTTTTCCCATTTAAATAATAACTAGAATTCAATTTAAGAGGAATGTAAATATAACTATAGTGGAATTTTGTTTAAATCGTTTATTCTTCTTCCCTTTCACGAAACACAAAAGGAGTGCAAAAACTAAACTATAAAATGTCAATTTCTGTATCTTTATTTGTAACTTTTTCACATTATATTTTATTCATACGCAGCACAAACTAAACCCTATGTATTAAATATTATACTAGATTTAGTAATTAATTTATCGCTGGCAACTAATTTTTAGTGTTTAATTATTGTTGTATTTAGCATTTAATTTTTATTAGATATAAAGTAAAAAATTATAAACTAAAATATTATATTTATTAAATTGCTTGAGAAACTTATTTTCTCAAAATACATATGATAATTAACATAATATATGGAATAAACAAATACAGGACTAAAAGTGAAGAAATGATAATTTTCAATCCATAAGCTTTCAATATTAAACTTAAAAAAATTCAATTAGATAATTTCCGTAAGCATTGTTTCATAGCCAACATTCGTTAACAAGAAACATCGCCAGAAAGTGTGTCGTTCACTTCTTTTTTCTAAGATTTTTGATTTTTTTTTTAAATTTCTGAAGTTTTCTAATTATTTTAAAAATCATCAAGTCATAAATACTTTATAACTACTGTTCCCTAAATGTTATTTTCAATCAACGAGTTTTCAAGATTTAGTTTTAAAAATCCAATTAGATAATTTCCGTAAGCATAGTTTCATAACCAACATTCGTTAACAAGAGCCATCTCCAGAAAGTGTGCCATTTGAGGCATTTGCCTTCGTTCACTTCATTTTTCAAAGATTTTTGATTTTTTTTTTTTTTCAATTTCTAAAGTCTCCGAATTATTTTAAAAATCATTATGTCATAAAAACTATTTTATAAAAATTGTTTCATAACTGCTATTTTCAATCAATGAGTTTTCAATATTAAGTTTTAAAAATCCAATTAGATAATTTCCGTAAGCATTGTTTCACAGCCTTTAACAAGAGTCATCTCCAGAAAGAGTGCCATTTGAGGCATTTGCATATGTTCACTTCATTTTTCAAAGATTTTTAATATTCTTTTTTAATTTTTAAAGTCTTCTAACTATTTTAAAAATCAATTCATCAAAAATACCATTTTATAAATACTATTCCATAAATGTCATTTTCAATCAATGAGTTTTCAATATTTAGCTTTAAAAATCCAATTAGATAATTTCAGTAAGCATTGTTTAATAGCCAACATTAAACAGCGCCATTCAATGCCATTAAACAATGTTTTCAACAAAGGCAGTCTCCAGAAGTGTACCATTTGCGGTACTTGCCTTCATTTTTCTTATAAGCATTTGAGATTTTTTTTTCTTCCAATTACTAAAGTCTTCTAACTGCTCACTTTAAAAATCATTAAAATTATTGTATCATAAAGATTATGAATAACACTTGGAATTTCAATACGTAAAATGTCACTTTTATCACCTGCAAAATCAATTTTTGATGCAAGTACAAAGTATGTTAAATATATAATGCGCATAATTGGGTACTTGCAACTAATAACATGGCTGCGTCTAATCAACTAGTTGTGCAAGGCATGTTAACGTTGCTTGGGTTTATTACCACGCTGCATCAATTTTCGGATCAGATTTAATTGGATACCTGCATGCGACGTCACGCGTTTGTATCGAACCTGATTAGCTGACCCTCACATACCTCTTCTGCGCATCCAATTTTGTGTTTAAACATTAAGGTAATAAAAATGTATGGCTTGTTTTTTTTTTNTTAATAAATACTGCTCCATAAGTGTTATTTTCAATCAATGAGTTTTCAATATTCAGTTTCAAAAATCCAATCAGATAATCTCCGTAAGCATTGTTTCATAGCCAACATTCTTCAACAAGAGCCATTTTCAGAAAGTGTGCTACTTGAGGCATTTGCCTTCGTTTACTTCATTTTTCAAAGATTTTTAATATTTTATTTTAATTTCTAAAGTCTTCTAATTATTTTAAAAATCATCAAATCATAAATATTATTTAATAAATATTATTTAATAAATACTGCTCCATAAGTGTTATTTTCAATCAATGAGTTTTCAATATTCAGTTTCAAAAATCCAATCAGATAATCTCCGTAAGCATTGTTTCATAGCCAACATTCTTCAACAAGAGCCATTTTCAGAAAGTGTGCTACTTGAGGCATTTGCCTTCGTTTACTTCATTTTTCAAAGATTTTTAATATTTTATTTTAATTTCTAAAGTCTTCTAATTATTTTAAAAATCATCAAATCATAAATACTATTTTATAAATACTGTTCCATAAATGTTATTTTCAATCAATGAGTTTTCAATATTTAGTTTTAGAAATCCAATTAGATAATTTCCGTAAGCATTGTTTAATGGCCAACATACAGTGCCATTCAATGCCATTAAACAATGTTTTCAACAAAGGCCATTCTCCAAAGAGTGTACCATTTGCGGTACTTGCCTTCATTTTTCTTATAAGCATTTGTGATTTTTTTCTTCTTCCAATTACTCAAGTCATCTAACTGCTCACTTTAAAAATCATTAAAATTATCGTATCATCAAGATAATGAATAACACTTGAATTTCACTACGTAAAATGTCACTTTTATCACCTGCAAAATCAATTTTTGATGCAAGTACAAAGTATGTTAAATATATAATGCGCATAATTGGGTACTTGCAACTAATAACATGGCTGCGTCTAATCAACTAGTTGTGCAAGGCATGTTAACGTTGCTTGGGTTTATTACCACGCTGCATCAATTTTCGGATCAGATTTAATTGGATACCTGCATGCGACGTCACGCGTTTGTATCGAACCTGATTAGCTGACCCTCACATACCTCTTCTGCGCATCCAATTTTGTGTTTAAACATTAAGGTAATAAAAATGTATGGCTTGTTTTTTTAGCCTATTATGTCTACACAAATTATCCAAAAAAAATAGCTGCCATTAAATTTATTTGTCACTACTGTCCGTTACTAAATATATATTAATTAATCAACCACAAGGTGGTCACATATTGAACCAAATACAAGTTAATAATATGTAAATTCAAATTCTCGTCTCTTCAAACTTTCGTTTGACAGAGTATGGTTAAACAAACTGGATATTTTGAAACTTTGTACAAAACGAGAACTGTTTCTGTGCCTAAATTTCTATTTTTCTAGAAAACTTTGTAAGTGAAACTTCAGCAAAACATGAGACTTCCAGCAATTATTGGTATTTTTACCTGTGCCGTTTTCCTCTCTTGCTGCCTCCATGAAACAGAAGGATCATTGAAACTTTTGAAACTTATAAAAGCAGGACTCATCCTAAAAGCTCTTAAACCGAAGAAAATCTTCTTGCCTCTGCCCCTACCTATTCCTATCGGGTAAGTTATGACATTTCACTTTACCATCGATAATTATCAGTTTGTTTTCAGATGAAAGGCATATACACACCTTCAACTACACACACACAAAATTAAAAAATACTTGCCAGTAAGAAAGTACAAGCTAACAATTAAAAGTCCCCAGATTTTATCTAACTAGAGAAGGTAATAGGGTATTGGTATTTCGAAGAAACATTTCTTTTTATTTTATAATCGGCGTTGATCAGCCGACGCAATTTTGAATTTACGACTGCCAGTTTTATACACAGTAGTTATGTAATTTTGAACCTAACCCAGAAGACAAAAGAGCCCTTGGATCAAGAATTGGAACAAACTAGCCTACGTGGAAAGACTTCTTGATGGAACTAACCCACATTTGCGTTACAATGAGAGGAAAACCGCGAAAACCTCCCACGGTTAGCCCGATGGCAAGATTTCAACCCATGATCCATCTACCACTGACGATATTTTACGTCAGCAATGTCAGCACGATCCGGGAGCAGAATTCATGTCAACCTGTCACCGCTGGGATTCGAACCTGGGTCAATGTATTGTTTTTTATTATTTTATATGTGAATTTAATATAAAAAGCTTTCATGATTACCTTTATGGAAAGAATATATTACCTTTATGATCCCAAGTAAACCGAAATATTTCGAGTCTGTTTCTTTCCTTGTAAATAGTAATAATATGTTAATCTAGCAAATAAATCTAGTCTGTTTCTTTCCTTATATTTGAAATTTTTTCTAGTCAGTTCCTCTCCTTGTAAAGAGTAATAATCTGTAAATTTAACAAATATATCTATCTAGTCTGTTTCTTTCCGTATATTTCAAATATTTATAGTCTATTCCTTTCCTTGTAAATAGTAATAATCTGTAAATCTAGAAAAAGCTTTAACACTTTCAATTCTTGCTAAATTGGAAAATCCTGATTTTATTCAAATTTTCTTTCCTTCATAAAAAAAAAAGAAATATTTAAACAGTCAGTTGAGAAAGTGCTGGTTTGCATTTAACAAAAAAAGAACAAAACAATGATATGTTAGCAAATTTATTAAGATCTGTAAATATTTTAATGTCTGTAATGCGATTTTCAAAAAGAAAATTTGACATTTAAATTATAGCAATTTGCTTAGAGCTAAAAATACAAAAAAATGCTGCATAATTGGTAGAAAATTTTAGCAGTTAGTCTAAAAAGAAAGCTTCACATCGCAATAAGAATAAAACCATTATCAGTCCTTTTAAATAGACAATTTCTATTTATGGAAGAAGAAAAATAAGAAGTGGTAGCTTCCGTGTTCAGGATTTATTTTACAGAAACAAGTTAATTATATCATAATACATGAATTTATATACTTATATTTGTATCTTAACTCAAAGTGCTATTTTAAAGCCGAAATGGTGGGTAATAGAATGAAATGTCCACTTGGTGTATAAACAAATATGTACTGCTAATTTTTAACTTATATGTTTTTCATTCAGGCATTTACGGGTTAAGTGATTAAATTTCCCGTATACTTTAAAATATATGCATCATTATTAAAATAGAGTTTTCGATTTTTAAAAAGAAGTTCCAAACTTATATGTTGTTAAATTATATTTTAAACAATCCTATAAAATTTTACCAAGAACATTATAGTACATTTTTTCAAACAAGGAAATAAGTGAATATTAAACTAAATGAGTTTGATTATGCATCGCACGCTCATTAATATATATTTTTAAAAAATCATATATAATTAAGATTTTTTTTAAAAATTAGATACTTTGTTTTGCTAAAAAACAACATAACAACTCAGTTTTAAATAAGTAAAAATACTTTTGTTTTAAATGTTTATTTTATTCAAAAATGCGATGCTTTGCCTTTGCCTTTTAATGCTTGTCGGTAAGTTTTAATATTTGTATAAAGCTTTAACCTTCCATTCGTAATAAATTTCAACCATAGGTTAAAAATCTAAGTGCAATTAAATCCATGTCATCAAAATAAATTTTATATTTAAAATCATTTAAATAAAAAATAATATAAATTTTTTTAAACTTAATATATGCATGTGTGTATCAGATATTAGAACCGACACTTTAATATCAAGCATTTACTATGCTTAACTTTTTCGATGGTGCTGCCATCTTGCATAAGATATCGTAAAAATATCTTCTTAAGTTCAAATAATATTGTAATTAAAAAAACATCAAATATCTTGTGTTTTATTAGACTTAAATTATGCTTGTATAAATGATTTTTTGAATTTAGTTTATTTTTAATTTTAACATTTATGCAACACTTAAATCTTGCTTTTTTTAAACGAATAATAAATCAAATTTGACAAAAATAAACTAAATAATGCACTTTTCTCCAAAAATTATTTCAATACAAAAATAATAAAACTATTTTAGTACATTGTCTTTATTAAGAGAAAATAAATTAGGGATAGGATGTTAGAATCGAATACCTACTTGGCGAAATATTTTAAATCGATAGTGCTGCCATCTTCATTTTAATTTGTACAAATCTCATTTGCTTTAAAGAAATTGCATAAAAAAAAAAATAATTCTATTATTTTATTCATAACCTAATTTTTTATTTTTATTTTGAACAAAGCTAAGAATGATAATATCATTTTTTATGTTTTCTATATATTCTATTAAAAAATCTTTCCTAAAAAAACATTACTGCAACTGAAAAAATAATAATTGAGAGCCTTGCATGTCAATTTAACTGCTCTTACATGCTTTAGATTAAAATAATAATTAAAAAATGGAATAAAAATAAACAGTTGCATTGTTGCGAAAAATTATTTTTAAATACGACTGTTAAGCTCAAACTATACCTCACTCAAGTAACAAGTAAAATTAATTATCCGAAGGTGATGTGTTCGGCAGTACTGTACTGTACACTTGTTACTCTTCAAGATTTGCAGTATTCATCGTCTAACAGTCAAATGCTTAATTCCGTCAAAATAAAAATAAAAATTAGTGAAGGTATTTTGAACATTGAAAAGCCAACAGATGACACAATTAAAAGTGCGGCAAACAAGCGCAGAATTTTTATACTTTCTGTCCATCTAAGAAAAGCAGAATGACAAAAAAGCGTATGCAATAAGGCTATCTGTGGAGAGCAAACGTTTAACATCGGCCAAGAATGCAAACGATAATGTTTGCCATATTTCTATTCTTTAATTTAAATATAATAGTTTTTCAAGATACTCTGAATTGTTTGAAATAAATAAAGGAAATATAAAAATATACTTGTATACAGTGTATTCGTCGATTGATTAGTAACAGAATAACGTCGATTTTAAATTAGTTATCTAGAGTTAAGATAGAGGTTAAAATATAACGAAAAGAACAACCGTAAATTTGCATAATGGTCTTTCTTGATTTCATAAAAAAACTGCTTTTTAATTAAGTTATTGTCAACATTTATTTTATTAGTATCAAAGGACATGATCACGACTTTCATCATCATCATCACAGCTTCGAAATAGAGCCTCTCCACGATTTCCACTCCTTTGGGCATGGCCATGGACACGGCTACGGGCATGGACACGGTTATGGACATGGACCATATGAATACAAGACTACAGGCTATCACATATCAACTGGTTGGTGGCACAAATAGATAACTTGATTTATATTGCTAGTGCCAACTGTATAGTAATCGAATGGAATCTCATTAGCAAAAGAAAGCAGAAAATATTTGCATACATTCAAGCACAAATATTTATCTGTATGTGATTAAAAACATTACACTTTGCATCTGTAAAATAGCATATTTGTGACGGGTCCAACAATATTATTTGTAAACTTTTGTGAATAAAACTAATGTGTAAATAAAGTAACTTCGATACAAGTTGCAAGTCTCTCTTTTTATTTTGTGTAAAATTTATTTTATAAAAGGTAACTGAAGTATATTATTTTATGAAAGAAAACGAAAACAATCATGTTCTATTTAAATATGGTATGAGCACAAAAATTAAAAAGAGTATTAGTGTTGCACAATTCTTTAATTTGCGATTTAAACTCTTCTTTTTTTAGTTAGTAACTTTTTGTTACGATTTCTATTTAACAAACGAAACTAAATTAGTAAATAATTGCATTAATTGAAAAATGCCACTTTTGCATCCGTTTTATGAATTAGAATAGATTCAATATTAGACGTAACAAGCATTATTAAAAGTTTTCAAAAAAAAATTGAAAATTATTTTTGTGCTCAAAACATATGCGCACGAAAGAAGAGTGAGAATTAGTGTTCGATTTGTTTTTTAGTTTACGCATCAAATATTTTTTGTTGTTGTTTATTTATTTACTTTTTTGTTACAGTTTCTACTTAACAAAAATGTTATGAGTCATTTATGGCATCTAATTGAAAAATTTAACTTTTGCACCCGTTTTATGAATCAGAATCGATTTAATATTGCACGTAACAAGCATTAGTAAAAGTTATTAAAAAAATTTAAATTAGTTGCAGGAAACTATGATTTCTTTATTAGATTTCCTAGAAGGGATAAGTGCACCTACTTGATGTCCATGCGGATGTCCATGTACATAGCAAAGTTTTGAGAATCAGTCAAAAAAAGAAAAGTTTTTTTTTTTACCCTTTGACGAAGATTGGACACACTTGTCCCTTTCATATATTTTTTCTTCTGACGTTCTAATTACAAGCAAAAATATATCTCGGTATTTTCTAATTATAAAAAACAGTCTAATGGTTACTCTAAGTGAATCTGTTAGCTTATCGGAATAATATTTGTACTAATATAAAATACAAAAAGGTAGCTTGAAACAAAAGAAATTGTCTATTTATATTAAAAAATTTATCAATAATTGATTTCGTAAATTAAATATATTTCCATGATGAATAACTGTTTCTTTTGGATCTAAATAAATGCTAATAAGTGCAAACTTGAAAACAAAAATTTCGGAAATTTGCCGTGTTTGGAAGATTTGACCTTTAACCCAGAAAAAGACATTGGTGTTTAAAGTTGTACTTAATAACCATAAATTATTAAAATGCTAAATATAATATTTTTCACTCATTTTGACCTAATTTATTTCAAAATAATGAAAAGAGTATGAAAAATATATTTAATAAAAATTCTGCGTCGAACTATTAATGAAAACATTTAAACTCAATGAACATTCTTTTACCACTGACAGGTCCATTTCACTATAAAAAATGTATAATCAAATTTCAGGAAACTTTTTTGTTTGTTTCTGGAGAAACAGTTTCCTGGTATACACTCCGAGCAAACATTTTGTCTAAGTGATGAAATAACAATCATCACTTCTTCTAGGAAACGAATTTCGTCAAAAGTGAAGAAATATTTCTTCATTTCAGTTCCGATTGTCTAATCTTCATTCTAGTTCCGTCATTCTACTTAACAATCTTCCACAATGAATTGCGATGAAGTTCCGAATTGAAAAAACATTTTCGTCATATTTTAGAGTTTGCGTTTCGTCAAAAATTACGTGATTTCGTGACGAAATGAATCTTAAAATTATCGAAATAAAGCTCAAAGATTAATAAATCGTCAAAAGTGAGAGCCTTTTTTTTTCTTTTTTTTTTGAAGTTATACTTCTTATGCGACTTCCAACAAGGTTGCGTTAAACGTTTAACGCTACATTTTTATTGGCCTGGAAATCACGTGGTAGGATCCAGTTTTCCCTCATTCATTTCCATATTGTTTTGGTTCTCACTAGCATAAAAATAATAAAAGTCATAAAAGTATTGTTTTTATAGAAAGGTACGGACAAAAATGGAATACTGTGACACCATCATTAGACATACTCAAAATAAAATAAAAATCGCCACTCAGCTTTAGCTGGTAAGTTCAGTTGAAAAATTTTAGCAAGCAGCATTATTAAAAACTAGGAGGCTTCGCTCCCTGCTCGCTGGCGCTCACCAACCCCCGGAACTGCTTTCGCAGTTCATTTCGGATTGCTTCGCAATCCGATGCTCGCTTTGCTCACTCATTGAATACGTTCTTAACGTCTAGCTTTTGTATACTTTTTTGAACACTGAAGTTCCGAAAACTTTTCACTGTAGAAAATTCTAAACCTGTGCATTTCAATATTAATTTGAAATTGCAAACAGTTCACATATTTTTCTTAATCACACTATTCTAAATTTCAGTTGTTGAGAAAAGTAACTGTTGTAAGTTTTGTTTTAAAGTCTTTCCCACNCATTATTCCTTATTTTTGTGTGTTTCTTATCCTACGAATAGGTTACACACATTTTATTTCCGACCATCGGCTTCGGATCGTACTTTTTTTTAATTCAGACCAGGTGCATGGACTTCGGAAAAGTAAGAACCGCAGTGGATACAAATGATTTTCTTTATGTACTTGACTCTGTCACAAGCAAAGAAAAACATTATTCAATTAAGTAAAAACCACTTTGGCTACGTATAATTTTTTATGTGCCTGGCTCTGTAGAGGTCATAGAAAAACAGTATTAAAATAAAGCCAATTTTGATACAAATAATTTTCGTTAGGTATGTGATTTTGTCTCGGGCAAAGAAAAATCTTTTTCAAATAAGTAAAAATCGCTATAAATAATTGTTTTTATGTACGCGACTCTGAAGCTGTCATAGATACATGCTATTCAAATAAGTAAAAATCACAGCTACAAATTATTATTTATATGAAACTAACTAAATGGTCATATAAACTCATTGTTCAATGATTGATACATTAAACTGGCTAAAAAAATCGGTAACACTAATTTCTACCTTACTTAAAAATGTAAAAAAATTAAATAAATTACATTATGATATTCGGTACTTTTCCGTTAACAGTGTGAAAGTTAATTAAATTTTATTTTTCCATTATTCATTTTCACCCCTCTGAAAAATGATAAATAAAAAAAGTTTAATAATTGCGCCCTGATAAAGGAAAAGTAAGTAAGAAATGTAAAAGCTTTTCAAAGCATTTTAACTTGTCATTTGACCCTTATAAGTCTGATTCGTTTTATTTTGATATTATTTGTACAAGCCACATTTCCAACTTTTCTTTGGAATAAAAATCTGATAGTGAAAAGAAATAATTCGAAAATAAACGCAATTAACATTTTGTTAAATGCAAAGAATTAACAACGCGTATAGTATGAATAAATCATTATCTACGTCTTCGCCAAAGAATACCTTTGTTCGCCAAGATCTACGTATAGCCGTTGTCTAATAGCTGCATTAAATAAGCAAGATTATAATTGTGAGTTGCGATTTTAATATTACTTTGAATCAGATTTCAAATGATATAAATTTAAACTTGTTAGAACAAAACACTTTTTTTAACATTATAAAAATTGTGCCAACTTCCAGAGTTGGTTCAACCGACTATTAATTTGGAAAAAAAAAACTAATTCACTAGTTCTAGACGACACGACGCAATGAAATGCATTGCTATTTGCATACAATGGATGAATATAAAATTTCTTGAACGATATAAAACATGTTCTATTAAAATCTAAACCAGTGATTCTCAACCACTGTGCCGCGGCACTTTTGTGTGCCGCCAAATTCTTAAAATGTGCCGCCAAATATTGGAAATGATACAATAAAAATTAGAATGCTTTTTTCATTACGAGTAAAATTTAAATTAAAAAAGAGTCTGTGTATATATATATATATATCTATATCTATATACTTTTTATAATTTTTCCACGCTTTAGCCGCGTGAACATTTTTGTCGGTGATTGTCTTGTCTCAGACAATCTTAAAATAAGTTAGAATCAGAAGGAATTGTTTAAATTGTCTTTGACAATTTTAAAAAATGTTGAAATTATAGGTAGGAAGTTTAATGACTATTAAAATTATTAATTAGCAAAGGAAAGCAAGCTAAATATTAACTTTCAAACGGAAATAAAAGCTAATCATTAAAGTAAGCTATGCAATTTATAATTCTAAAAACAAATTAACAAAGGATAACTAACAAAAAATAAGCTAACAATTAATAATTAGCAAAAATACTAATTTTCAGGAAATCACAAAAAATAAGAATTAATGTAAAAAAACGAACAAATATGAACTGTAGAAAACATACTAACAATTAATAACTAGCAAAAAATAAATAACTGTTACTAACTAACAAAAAATTAGTCGTAAGAAATAATTAATCCCTTAATAAACTTGCTTTTGTAGTACATATCATTTTATTTCACATTCAAAATTATTATCACAAACTATTTAACACATTATATTATAGGTAAGTAAACAACTTTTAAGCTAATTTTTTTCATTTTGTGCCGTCAAATTTCGAAATCTTTAAAAGTGTGCCGCCACACAAAAAAGGTTGAGAATCACTGCACTAAATACTTAAATGTTACAAAAACTAATGTCATTCGGCAAAGGCAGATGGCAGCACCAGAAACGAATATTTTGAAGGAAATGAGAAATTTAAAATAGAAATTTATCACAAGTTTCGCAACAATCAACAAATTATTAATACTCTAATTACCATTTAACTATCAAACAGATTTTCCTGAGAGTTAAATGGTAATAATAAATTACCTTTAAAAATTGCATATTATGGTAATTTTCAGATTCGAATACATTTTTTTCCTAAACTAGTAATAATTTGTTGAGAAACAATGCTTTACCTCGAAAAATTTAATTCTAATATCGTAATATTTTTTTACAACATTTTGGTACTATTAGAACGATGATATGGTATTTGAACGAACTGAAAAATGATTGAAAGCGATCACCATATTAATCTGTAGTTCAGTTTTCTCGTCGCTAGATGGCAGTATGGGAATCAAGGTACTTCCTATTAAACAATTTCTTAAAGGTAACAAATTTTTCGAATTGAAATTGCTTCGAACTTTCAACTATTATGAAATCGAACTACTATTTTGATTAATCATGCTCAATACTCCGATTTAAGTTAGAATCCAGCTTTAATCTTATCTTTCTTTACTTTCCCATCGTATAGCTTTTAAATATTAAAAACAATTTGATAATTAAATAACAGTAAGAGTTATGGACAATCGTAATAAGTTTTATATTAGTATTATAATGTAAATGTAAAAGGAATTAAATTAATGTAGCATTTAATATATATATTGAAAAAGTGCTAAAAAAATTTTAAATAGTTTTAGTATAATTAAACTTAAATTATTTTTATTCCGCTTTTTTATTATCAATTTATATCTAAACATTTTCTTTTTATCTATTTACTTATCTATTTACTTATTTATTTTAATTACCTTGGCAACTTTTAGAATCAATTTTTTTTAAATTCTTATTTAAATTTTGGGTACAGCAGAAACTTAAGTACTTTTTTCTTTACTGAAAAGATTATTTATAGCGTTAGTGAGAAAAATAAATTCTTAACATTACTTTAAAATTTCAAATAGTTCATTTACTTTTATTGTCCAGTTACAGTGGTGTGCAATGAAGAAAAAAAATAAATGACATTACAGCAACAACAATACAACATTTAAAGATATTTTTTTTTAAAAAAACAGAAAAAGACAAATTTAAAATAATAAGGTCTTTAACAATTTCATTAAAAAATTTTAGTTAAAAATTTTTGTATTTATTACATTAATTCAAGCTTACTGAATTTACATAAAATTAACTTAAAAGAAAATACAACTTTCAAAAATAAAATTTACAGTTTAAAACAGCGTTTCCCGAATGGTGTTCCGCGGAACCCTAGGGTTCCGGGAAAGAGTTAAATGGGTTTCGTGAGTTAGTACTTTTTATAACCAGTGATGAGTTTTGAAACCTCCGGTTATATTTAGCCAACCTATAATTCATACATTAATTAATCTTTCGGGCACCTGTATGAAATTATTTCAAGTAAAAGACCAATGAAATAGAAATGGCGTTTTTTTAGTAGAAAATATATTTCTAATAACAATGTATTGAATAAATTTTGAAAAGAACAAGAATTAATAAAATATTGCATTGGTATTTTTCCTATTGCACTTTTCAAATCAAAACAAAATAACTAAATTCTTTAATAAAAAATATGTTTCCCTAATAACCATTTTCAACGTTTATAACAGTTCTTTTAAGTATTCATTTTGAAGTAAACCGTAACTCGACTTATTTCATGTGTTTTCAGCTTATTACAAAACAAATTAAGATACAAAAACAAATTCATAACTAGACTAGGTATAGCACAAAGAGAAATTTCACTGTCTATTATTACACCTGATGAAAAATATTCATTCTTTTATAGGTTATAACGTTCACAGTTACCTTAATGAACTTAAAGTCATTATAAAGTCAGAGTTTCGCCGGAAGACTGTTCATTATTTAGGGTTTCATATTCAAAAAAAAAAATAATAAAATTGGGAACCGCTAGTTTTAATAAACGAATTTTAAATATCTTTAGCATTGTAATATCTTTAGCATCGTTTCATTGTAAGTAAATATTACGCAATAGCTTTTCAATATAATAAATGAACAACACTTATAGTTTCATGTCTTTCATTTATTAAAAACATATCTTTAATCAAACTAGAATGAAATAAACAAATTCCGTAAACAAAAGAGAAAAATTATTTTCTAGTAAACAATAATATTTTGAAAAACCTATTAATTTTATGCAGAGGGTAGATAAAGAAATCAAGAAACTCATATGGAAAAACTGAATTATACCATGTGATATTTCTGTCCAATAGAGATATCAAAGCCAGAAACTGAACTACATCACTGTGTGGAATAAATTAATCAATTGTCGTTTGCACCATTCCTACTGGGCAACTCATATTCACATCCCAATAGAAACGTATTCCTCTTGATTGCTATCAGCAACTCAGAGATAATTAATGGATTGCCAGTGGACAGATGAAAAAAAGTGACGTCAGCTTAGACATCTCTAACACGTCTTAGACAATTCCAACACACAGAAAAATCAACATTTTAAAATTGTTGTAATAATTCATTTTGAAATACTTCATCATAAGAGCCCGCAGAAGTCTAATAGAAATTAATTCCTAATCAAATGAGTTGAAAATTTAATATGTTACAGATCAGTGGTTACCAACTGGCGGCCCACGAACCCTTTTTTTCTGGCCCGCGAACTAAAATATATTAGTTGTCATTTTAAAAAATCTATATGAGTTTCAAATACTTTTCTCGTAAAAAAAAACCTAATTTCTTCGTTTCTGCGAAATTTAACATACCAACGGTGCAAAATAATTTATTTCTCAGGTTTTGCATCCAAGAAAATATTTATTCGAATACAAAAATAATCGTGCATGTTGCTCTTTTTTATTTCGTTTTTTTTTTTTTCTGAATATAATTTAGCATGTTGCGTTTCAGAAATTTTCTCGAAGAAATTCTTCTCCGATTTAAATTTTTGAAACCACTCATTTTGAACGAAATTATTTGCATTTGTAAATTTAAAATTTAAAATGTAAACATGTATTCTCTTTTGGTTGCAGCAGACCAACCTCAATTCTCTCGTTGAACATTATGTGTGCTACTATGAAAGTTTTAATACCAACCTTTTTAAAGTTTTATATCTTAGCAATTAGATATCTGTTGCACATTAATTGTTTAATGCATAGGTGCTCATTAAAGTTATTGTAGCCCAAATTTTTTAATATGCAATTAAATACTTTTAAAAATCTCTTTCTTATTTTAATTTGCAATTCAATACTTTTGTTTTGTAAAGCTTGATAAAAATCTGACAGTAATATTTAATGTTCCTTCAAACATANAGAAATTTTCTCGAAGAAATTCTCCGATTTAAATTTTTGAAACCACTCATTTTGAACGAAATTATTTGCATTTGTAAATTTAAAATGTAAACATCTATTCTCTTTTGGTTGCAGCAGACCAACCTCAATTCTCTCGTTGAACATTTTGTGTGCTACTATGAAAGTTTGAATACCAACCTTTTTAAAGTTTTATATCTTAACAATTAGATATCTATTGCACATTAATTGTTTAATACATGGGTGCTCATTAAAGTTATTGTAGCCAGAATTTTTTCATATGCAATTAAATATTTTTTAAAATCTCTTTCTTATTTTAATTTGCAATTCAATACTTTTGTTTTGTAAAGCTTGATAAAAATCTGACAGTAATATTTAATGTTCCTTCAAACATAAAAGAGTTCAATATAAAATTTTGATAAAGTTGCGGCCCGCCATTTGACTGGTGTTTTTAATTGTGGCCCCCGGCCTCATGTAAGCTGGAAACCCCTGTTATAGATCAAAACATTCTGATCGAAAATTCTCATCTCCAAAAATGTATAGTTTTCGAGATACAAAAGGTGCGAAGCCAATGCTTATTCGCAATGTTGGCTTGGTGAATTTAAACGAAGAAGCAATGCTAGCTAATCATTTAGCGTTGGACGTTCTGACGATGGGCAAGCTTTTTCATTACTTAATCAAACTTCCAACGCTTTCATGTGCAGAATCTGATTCGACAACCTCAACGTGGTGCACAGTGGTTAATTCTAATAATGTGATGATATTCGGAAATTGAGAATAACTATGCTTCAGGCTTCCATCTCGGTAACAATTAATTGTGTTAATGAGAACTTTTGATCAGTATGTTTTGAACTACATATTAAACTTCCAACTAAGAAGACTGAGAATTAATTTCCACAAGATTTATGCGGGGTCCTTTTATAAACAATCTGTTAATAAAAGAAAAGTCGAAATAAAATAAACAAACTAGCAAAAATGTTTGACGATAAGATCAATATGAAACTGAATAATTACATATAATATTAAAGTTTGTTTTTTTTCATAACGAAAACAATAGATCAATTTAACAGTTTTACACTCGACTTTACAACACTACATTTTATAACACCATCGAGTGTATGATTTATTTCATTTTCAAATACAATTTATAGTATCGGTTGAGTTCAATCCAATTATAAAACCACTTATGCATTCTACATCAGTACTTGAACTTGTAAGACAAAAGGTCATAAAAGTCAGATTTTAGAAGAGAAAGTCGAAGGAAGGGGTCATATTCGAACAATGGAACAAAGATGATGCCGTTAGACGCCGAAGGTTAAGTCCATCTTTGTGTTTCGACAACAGCTAATTTCGTGGACATAAGGTCAAAACTTCTTGTTCTATTGATGTTCGTATAGAACATAAGATGTTTTTCGATAACTGGAGTTATGGAGAGATTTAGTGAAGAGCATTTATGATAATCTATGTTAGATTCCAATTACTAAGTCTTATTATGATGTTCTTCAAAAGTAAATGATGCAACAATATGCATTTTACGACTAATTAGAAATATATTAGAAAAAAAGTCAAGCTAAAGTGGTGAGCAAACACGAAAAACTTCAAATATGACGTACGCATATGCGTGATTTTCCTTTTTTTTTTTTTTTTTTTTTTTNTTTTTTTTTTTTTTTTTTTGCTGACACCAAGAGTCTTTAATGCTTATTTCAGACTCTAAATCTCCTTTTATTAAAAATTTTCTTGAAATGCAACAAAAATTAATTAAAAATCAATTAGAACATTTTCAAATATGATATAAAATTCATATTTTAACGTTAAAAAATGGTATCCAACTAACCATGCAAGTTAGTGCTGGACTTTAAAAATGAATGTTTATTTACCTCAAAACAAGTAAAAAACCGTAAAAATGTCAGGAAAGATTTCCGTATCGTGATTTGAGGTAGAATAATCACCAAGCTTTGGCAACTCCCGGGCAAACAATTCTACGTGTTTCTTTAAAAAAAAAAAAAATGCAAGTTTAAAATCCATTTAGCGCCTTAGTGGTAGTAGTTGGCGCAACAGATCACAATACGGAAATATCTCCAAATGACATATTAATTTGTATTAATACTCGCAAGTAGCTTAAATAAAATTAGTATTTTATACTATTCTAAAATGTTCATCTTGAATTAAAAAAATAAACTTGTATGTTGCAAATCGTTCCATAACAAACAACTGTTCATATTCATTTAACAGATAAAAAGGTACATTTCGTTGATCTGTATCATTACTCAGTACTCTTGCGTATTTTGATGAAATGTAAATGAAGTACTATGAATATGTACAGAATGATTGTTCCATAATAAACAACTATTCAAATTCATTTATCAGACGAAAAGGTACATTTCGTCGATCTGTATCATTAATCAAACAGTACTCTCACGTATTTTGATGTGAAGTACTATGAATATGTAAAGAATGATTGTTCCATAATAAACAACTATTCAAATTCATTTAACAGGCAAAAAGGTACATTTCGTCGATCTGTATCATTACTCAGTACTCTTACGTATTTTGATGAAATGTAATTGAAGTACTATGAATATGTGAAGAATGACGAGCAGAATTAGTAAACATAATGAAATATAAAAGTTGTAGTATTCCGACAACTAAGAACGTTCTTCTAATTAAACACCACCCTCACATACTAGTATTTTTAAAAATAAAACATCTCATTTCAAAAGTTAAAAACTCGAAATAGTTAAGAATTAGGCGCATATTTTGCGAAAAATTTAAATTAATAGACATGTAACATGGTTACATATTTATAACTAAAAATTTTCTAATAATAATAGCCAAAAGAGAATGTTTAAACTATGTATGTAGTTTTACAATCTATAAGATTTATTATTGCATCAGGTACAAAAAAGTCATACCATCAGATGCAGGATTCCAGTAACAAAAATGAAAGTTCCTCAAAAACCCAAAAATAAATGTAATAAATCACCACCCGCCTGTGATAAAAACTAGGTCGTCAGGGAGAGGGTAAATTGTGGGGGGTGATCGAAAACGACGACAAAATAATGCAAATTAACTGAAACCGCGCATTTTTGGTAGCCTAAAACATCACAGGATACCAATTAATGCGATTTTATCCGGCACTTTCAGATTTTTTCGGCAAAGGTCAATGTTTGAGGAAAAAAGAGTTGTTTCAATACGCTATCATTTAATTAGAACTCGTGAATAGCTATATTATTTGTGTCATTATTTTATCAGTTCATATATATATATCGAGAATTTGAAGTTCAGAGTCATAAGTGATCGTGCTTTAACCAATAGAAGATACTTTGGATTAAAATATTGATAAAGGTCCTGTTCCAGGTAAATATTTTTAAAGCTATCAAATATTGTATACTCTTAGAAACTTAAAAACATAAATTTTTTCATCAAAAAAATACTACAGTTTTGTTCAGCATTGCAATGAAGTAAACAATAAAATATCATTGATGTATAAAACATAAAGGTTTAAAGAAGAATGTTTAGAGAAAAAAAAATACAAAAATAGGAAAAATTATAGAAAAAATTGTTTTTTTTTTAAATGAGTATCTAAAAAGGCTGAAGAACGAAAACATTTTTCAATTTACTGAGAAAAAAATATTGTTTTCTAATTTATATTTTTTTATCTATATCTAATTTATATTTATATATTATAATTTATATTTCAAAATGTCTGAAAATTTAAATGTAAATAATAAGAAAATAGTTTTGATGACTAATAAAATAACATTATTTAATTTCTGCTTTCTTAATAAAATTTTTTTGTCTTCTTAATAACATGGTTTAAGAAAATAAATAAAGTTTTCTTAATAGTATTTTCATCAACTCATTTCCAAAGTATTTGAAAATTGGAATGTAAATACGAATACTAAAAAATAGTTCTATTGAACAATATAAAAGCATTTTTCAATTGTGTTTTCTTAATAATAATTTGAATCAATTCATTTTCTGATTATTTCGTAAAGTTTTTCATAATACATATCAATCAGTGAAAGATCTTAGATAGATAACTAATTAAAAAAAAATTTTAAAAAAATGAAGTATGCATAGATTTGATCTAAATAGCTCAAATTATCTAATTTTCTTTCTTTTCTTTATTCAATTTTAAAATCAGTCTTCTAATCGGTTGTCAAAATGTATTTCAATTATTGTAAAAACAATCTTTCTTCAAAACTTATAATTTTATTGATGAAATAAAAATAAAGCCAAATCAAAATCCATACACATGTTTATTTAACATTTTTATTTATTAAAGATTTATTACAATTAAACGTTAAATATTTTATTTACTTTAACTTACATAGCTGTTTAAAAGTAAATATAAATTATTCTATCATAATACTCTTGTATAACAAACTGGGTGATAAAAATAATCCGATGATGAAAATAATTTTATATTTATAACTTGTAAAACTCAGAAACAGTAATTGAGCACAACTATTTCTATTTGCGCTATCATTGCTTTAAAATTTTATAATCAGTTTTTCCAAAGTTTAAAAATTAATTAAAATTTAAAATAGATTACAATCGAAGTAATAATTCATAACCAATTAGAATGAAAAAATCTGCATTTTAAATAATAAAACAGGGACCTTATTCATAGTGTTGAGTTCAATAGCTTATTTTTCTTTATTAAAATACAGCAAGCAACACTTCTTATACTTAGGATATTCAACTTTGTATTAAATTTTGATTTACAACACAAACTATAAAACTTAAAAGCTTGAAATTAAAATGTTGTGTAGAAAATGTACAGGGATTGCGAGGGAATAAAAAAATTAGCATTCTACAGTTTTAACTGTTTTTACTTGATCAAATAAAATATGGTCAAATCTACCAGAAAGCGGCAAAATTTTCCGTAGTAATAATAAAACAAAAAAAAATTTAAACAATAGAATATTTTTTTTAAATATATTTTAAAATTTGGTAAATGTGGTAACATTTGATAATTTTATTACGATATCTTNCGCCATAGCAACGCATGCAATGACGACGCATGCGCACTATTTACTATTACTCTTGAACACAGTTTAAAAGTGTGCCCACGCCATCAAATCAAAACCCATTTTGCCAATGGGTAAAAATTAAAGAACAACAAGAAGATTTTCAAACATGAAATACAATTCATATTCCAACGTTAAAATTTTTTTTATGAAAAATGGAATCCAAATTACCATGCAAGTTAGTGCTGGACATTAAAAATGAATGTTTCTTTCGCAAAACAAGTAAAAAATCGTTAAAAATGACAGGAAAGATTTCCGTATCATTATCTAAGGCAGAATAATCGCCAAGTCTTGACAACTTCCGGGTAAACTTCTCCATGTTTCTTTAAAAAAAAAAAAAAATTACAAGTTTAAAATCCATTTGGCGCCTTGGTAGTTGGCGCAACAGATAACGCCCATGACGTATTCTTTTGTATTAATACTCGCAAGTAACTTAAATAAAATAAATATTTTTATACTGGTTTAAAATGTTTATTTTTTATTAAAAAAATAAACTTGTCTGTTGCAAATTGTTCCATACTAAACAAATATCCAAATTCATTTAACAGACAAAAAGGTACATTGCGTCGATCTGTATTATTAATCAGTACTCGTACGTATTTTGATGAACTACTATGAATATGTAAAGAATGACGAGTAGAATTGGTACACATAATGAAATATAAAAGTTGTAGTATTCCGATAACTAAGAATGTTCTTCTAATTAAACACCAGCCCACACACTTTTATTTTTAAAAATAAGAATGTTCTTCTAATTTAACACCACCCCACATACTTGTATTTTTAAAAATAAGAATGTTCTTCTAATTTAACACCACCATACATACTTGTATTTTTAAAAATAAGAATGTTCTTTTAATTTAACACCACCCCACATACTTGTATTTTTAAAAATAAGAATGTTCTTCTAATTTAACACCACCATACATACTTGTATTTTTAAAAATAAGAATGTTCTTTTAATTAAACACCACCCCACATACTTGTATTTTTAAAAATAAGAATGTTCTTCTAATTTAACACCACCATACATACTTGTATTTTTAAAAATAAGAATGCTCTTTTAATTAAACACCACCCCACATACTTGTATTTTTAAAAATAAGAATGTTCTTCTAATTGAACACCACCATACATACTTGTATTTTTAAAAATAAGAATGTTCTCCTAATTGAACACCACCATACATACTTGTATTTTTAAAAATAATATTCTTCTAATTAAACACCACCATACATACTTTTATTTTTAAAAATAAGAATGTTTTTTAATTAAACACCATCCTACATACTTGTATTTTTAAAAATAAAACATCTCATTTCAAAAGTAAAAAACTCGAAATAGTTAAAAACTAGGCGCATAATTTGAGAAAAATTTAAATTAATAGACACGTAACATTCTTCTATATTTATAATTAAAAAATTTCTCATAATAATAGCCAAAAGAAAATGTTTATACTAAGTATATAGTTTTACAATCTATAAGATTTATTATTGCTTCAGTTACAAAAAAGTCATTACATCACATGCAGGATTCCAGTAACAAAAATGAAAGTTCCTCAAAAACCTAAAAATAAATGTAATAAATCACCACCCGCCTGTGATAAAAACTAGGTCGTCAGGGAGAGGGTAAATTGTGGGGGGTGATCGAAAACGACGACAAAATAATGCAAATTAACTGAAACCGCGCATTTTTGGTAGCCTAAAACATCACAGGATACCAATTAATGCGATTTTATCCCGCACTTTCAGATTTTTTCGGCAAAGGTCAATGTTTTGAGGAAAAAAAGAGTTGTTTCAATACGCTATCATTTAATTAGAACTAGCGAATAGCTATATTATTTGTGTCATTATTTTATCAGTTCATATATATATATCGAGAATTTGAAGTTCAGAGTCATAAGTGATCGTGCTTTAACCAATAGAAGATACTTTGGATTAAAATATTGATAAAGGTCCTGTTCCAGGTAAATATTTTTAAAGCTATCAAATATTGTATACTCTTAGAAACTTAAAAACATAAATTTTTTCATCAAAAAAATACTACAGTTTTGTTCAGCATTGCAATGAAGTAAACAATAAAATATCATTGATGTATAAAACATAAAGGTTTAAAGAAGAATGTTTAGAGAAAAAAAAATACAAAAATAGGAAAAATTATAGAAAAAATTGTTTTTTTTTTAAATGAGTATCTAAAAAGGCTGAAGAACGAAAACATTTTTCAATTTACTGAGAAAAAAATATTGTTTTCTAATTTATATTTTTTTATCTATATCTAATTTATATTTATATATTATAATTTATATTTCAAAATGTCTGAAAATTTAAATGTAAATAATAAGAAAATAGTTTTGATGACTAATAAAATAACATTATTTAATTTCTGCTTTCTTAATAAAATTTTTTTGTCTTCTTAATAACATGGTTTAAGAAAATAAATAAAGTTTTCTTAATAGTATTTTCATCAACTCATTTCCAAAGTATTTGAAAATTGGAATGTAAATAAGAATACTAAAAAATAGTTCTATTGAACAATATAAAAGCATTTTTCAATTGTGTTTTCTTAATAATAATTTGAATCAATTCATTTTCTGATTATTTCGTAAAGTTTTTCATAATACATATCAATCAGTGAAAGATCTTAGATAGATAACTAATTAAAAAAAAATTTTAAAAAAATGAAGTATGCATAGATTTGATCTAAATAGCTCAAATTATCTAATTTTCTTTCTTTTCTTTATTCAATTTTAAAATCAGTCTTCTAATCGGTTGTCAAAATGTATTTCAATTATTGTAAAAACAATCTTTCTTCAAAACTTATAATTTTATTGATGAAATAAAAATAAAGCCAAATCAAAATCCATACACATGTTTATTTAACATTTTTATTTATTAAAGATTTATTACAATTAAACGTTAAATATTTTATTTACTTTAACTTACATAGCTGTTTAAAAGTAAATATAAATTATTCTATCATAATACTCTTGTATAACAAACTGGGTGATAAAAATAATCCGATGATGAAAATAATTTTATATTTATAACTTGTAAAACTCAGAAACAGTAATTGAGCACAACTATTTCTATTTGCGCTATCATTGCTTTAAAATTTTATAATCAGTTTTTCCAAAGTTTAAAAATTAATTAAAATTTAAAATAGATTACAATCGAAGTAATAATTCATAACCAATTAGAATGAAAAAATCTGCATTTTAAATAATAAAACAGGGACCTTATTCATAGTGTTGAGTTCAATAGCTTATTTTTCTTTATTAAAATACAGCAAGCAACACTTCTTATACTTAGGATATTCAACTTTGTATTAAATTTTGATTTACAACACAAACTATAAAACTTAAAAGCTTGAAATTAAAATGTTGTGTAGAAAATGTACAGGGATTGCGAGGGAATAAAAAAATTAGCATTCTACAGTTTTAACTGTTTTTACTTGATCAAATAAAATATGGTCAAATCTACCAGAAAGCGGCAAAATTTTCCGTAGTAATAATAAAACAAAAAAAAATTTAAACAATAGAATATTTTTTTTAAATATATTTTAAAATTTGGTAAATGTGGTAACATTTGATAATTTTATTACGATATCTTAGAGCATGGCATAAAAACCACTTATTCAGTTAAATTTACTTTTCAGTTTCGTATTTTTATTATATGTATGAACCAGAATTTCAACTAGCAGAATTCAACTAGGAATTGGAAACCAGAATTTCAAGTAAACCTTTACTAAATGAACGGAAAAATTACCAAATGAATAGTTAAATTACCGTACATTTCAGAGTTACTAACAGAATTATGGTTCTCTTTCACCAGAAATGTCTTTAGAGTACGGTAGTTTTACCAGAAATTTTTTTTCTCCGTGAAAATTAACAAAATGCTTTTTTGTGAATTTTTGTGATTTAACATGATTACAAAAATACTCTATTACTAAGGATTAGATATAAAAAGAAAAATGATTTAGCATGATTCGAAATATTAAGTAACGAGTAACACTGAAAAAAAAAATTTTATTTCTGTTACATGAAATTTTTGAACGAATCTAATTTTAAATCTTTAATCGGTTTCTCTCAGAAAGCTACACTAATTTATGTAATTTAATAGTATATTCATAACCAGGAAATTCACTCAAAATTCACTCGTGTAAATTCTAAGCGTCTCACTTCTTTGCAACGTAGGGAGTAGTAGGAAGAATTTGATAACACATGTCAGTTTATGATGCGATACATTAATGTCATACGTGCTTTGTCATGTTGTTTTTAAAGGAGCAAACAGGAGTATATGCAATAAAAAATGGTTCACTAATGAAATAGTTTATTTAATTTTTGGAGAAGGAAAAAAAAATAATTGCAGGATGTGTTACAGGAATGGCACTAGTATTTTCGTAAAAAGAGCTATAAAATTCCTTTCCGATAAGGTATTTGTTTAAATACACATTTCGCGCAATAAAAGTCACCTGAAAGTTAGATTATTCATAAATGATAGAATTTTAAATAAATCATACATTTTTAATCTCAAAGTACTATATCTGAAGCTAAATAAAATTGGTTTTTCAAAGACCATATAGCTTAAAGTAATGCTTAAAATATATTTCGATTCTATGAAAATGTCATCAATCAGACAAAAATGACAGTTAAATTGTTGCTTTAACGGAAACGCAGCAAAATATATTTAATGATAGTAACCTTTAAAGAATACGTTTACTGTTTTACCGAAAATTGCAATTTTAAAACTCATTCTTTGTTGCTAATCTCAATTCATCAAACACTAATTCAAATTATGTAAAATTTAAAACAAATAATTCTTTAAAATTAAATTTCGAAATTTAAATTTTAGGGCTTAAAAAAATTATGGAAACGAAGAAAAAAAAGCATTAAAACAAAAATTTTGGTATGGATTTGATTAGGTTTTCGATAACTGAGGGCAAAATTATTCAAAAGTATAAAAAAATGCAATTACGAAAACCACATACACAACTGTAAATGTAGGAGTTTAAAAATACATCTGGAATAAATTAACTTTAATGATTCAAAGGACTTAAGCCTAGAAAGACATAGTTAAAAAATTCGCCTACGGTAATTGAAATAGTTTATCTAAGTAGAAGTAAATTACGCTTAAATATGAAAGCTTTAGAGGTTTCCTTTTTCAGGCTAATGACTGCTCACTCTCTCGATACTTCAGCTTTCAATTCTATCGAAATTTCATCGGTTTTGTAACAATAAACATTCATGCGCATACACCATATAAACAGGATAGAAACAGGTTTTGAGCAAGAAAATGGGGCGCAATATTTATTTAATAATTATTACAGAGAGAACAATCATCCAAGTGACACAAAATTTAAGTACTCCTCAATAAAAGTTAAGGTAAATCTTGCAAATTAACTCTGTAAAAATGCTTCGTTTTAGTAAAATCCTAATTATAATTGGTCGAGAGAAAACTATCTTTCTCACGGTTCGAAGGAAAACTATAAAATGTTAAATAATGCATAACTTGCAGCCAAAAATAGATTAAAAGACAGGATGTGAATATTAAAGTGTGAGAAAGAGCGTTTTGTTCAGAATAAATAAATTAAGAAAAAAAATTTACAGAAAAGAAATAACATAAAAATATTAGTTAAATCTTTTTATGTTACATATAGATAGATAGTAAAAAAAATTATACTTATGGAAGTAGAATGGATCCAGGGGTCTGTTCAGACATTTTGTGAAAAGTCCGTTTTTATAAAATTGTGAAAAAATTACTCGTAATTCGAGAATATAAAATAAACGTTAAGTCACATTCTTTCAACCAGGGTCCGCTTTGATGAATTTGTGCAAATAGGGTCCGTTATTGCAAAAAAAAACTTTTTCAAGAAGTTTTTAAATTGTAAAGACATACAAGATTATGCTCAAGTGTGAGCATAATCTTAGTGAGCATGAAGCTCACTAAGATTCACTAAGCTTGCTAAGAAGCTCACTTTTACAGTGAGCATGAAGCTCACTGTAAAATTATAATTAAAAAAATTAAATTTTAAAAAGTAAACAGCAATTGCAGCTACTAAATTAGCGATGCAACATACAAATATTAGATATTCAGCCTATACTGCTGAACGCAGAATATTCATTTCGGACGAATAAAGGAAGACGCATCGGTCGAAGACAAAATTTAGCTCGTTTACATCTGTCTTTCCGCCCCACCCCCCTTCCTGGGAAGGGTTTATTGATTAACAAAACAATAATGAAGATAAACATATTTGTGAAGGGTCCGATTAAAAGATAAATTATTTTATGAAGGGTCCGTTTTTATAATAAGATATTTTGTGAAGGGTTTCATTAAAAGATAAATTATTTCGTGAAGGTTCCGTTTTTATGATAAGATATTTTGTGAAGGGATCCATTAAAAGAAAAATTATTTTGTGAAGGTTCCGTTTTTATGATAAAATATTTTGTGAAGGGTCCCATTAAAAGATAAATTATTTTGTGAAGGTTCCGTTTTTATAATAAGATATTTTGTGAAGGTACCATTAAAAGATAAATTATTTTGTGAAGGTTCCGTTTTTATGAAAAGATATTTTGTGAAGGGACCACTAAAAGATAAATTATTTTGTGAAGGTTCCGTTTTTATGATAAAATATTTTGTGAAGGGTCCCATTAAAAGATAAATTATTTTGTGAAGGTTCCGTTTTTATGATAAAATATTTTGTGAAGGGTCCACTAAAAGATAAATTATTTTGTGAAGGTTCCGTTTTTATGATAAAATATTTTGTGAAGGGTCCCATTAAAAGATAAATTATTTTGTGAAGGTTCCGTTTTTATGATAAAATATTTTGTGAAGGGTCCCATTAAAAGATAAATTATTTTGTGAAGGTTCCGTTTTTATGATAAAATATTTTGTGAAGGGACCACTAAAAGATAAATTATTTTGTGAAGGTTCCGTTTTTATGATAAAATATTTTGTGAAGGGTCCCATTAAAAGATAAATTATTTTGTGAAGGTTCCGTTTTTATGATAAAATATTTTGTGAAGGGTCCGTTAATGGGCCCAAATTTCTTCTAAACAGACCCCTGGTAGGACAAACGCATACCGGGCATTTAACTAGATATTTCGGACATTTACCAAAGCGACTATGTGATTGTTAACATTAACCGGTGGAAGTCATCAACCACTAATTTCGTTCATTCACAGTACCATTTATATCAAATTAAAAATGACACTGCTTCTAGAGTACTTTAAAGGAATTATCCAGGCATTAAAGGATATCTAGTATTGAACATGAGGTACAACAAGTCNAAGGTTCCGTTTTTATGATAAAATATTTTGTGAAGGGACCACTAAAAGATAAATTATTTTGTGAAGGTTCCGTTTTTATGATAAAATATTTTGTGAAGGGTCCCATTAAAAGATAAATTATTTTGTGAAGGTTCCGTTTTTATGAAAAGATATTTTCTGAAGGGTCCGTTAACGGGCCCAAATTTCTTCTAAACAGACCCCTGGTATCTAACATTTTTTTTCTTCTTTTTTTATAATTTTAGGTATGTTTCGACTAAAGAGCAGTAGAACTTCCATGACATGGACACTCTTTCTATTGTTTTTGTTAACGGCGCAGTTGCAAGAAGGAGATGCGGTTACGAGTCTCAAGCTTAAAAAGATTCTCAAGAAAGCCTTGCTTTTGAGAGCACTCTCACCAAAAAAGTCAGTAGCCGTTATACCAATTCCAATCCCTCTGAGTCTTATCAAAGATATTCTAGATAAGCTCACCATGCCAAAAATGGACATGCCAATGATGATGGAGATGCCAAAAATGCCGCCACCTATGTACCCGTGAGTAAAATTACAATTTCAAAACCAGTTTTTTTTTCTTCTTATTTTAACAATAATCTGTGATCCACATTTTATTGGAAATTTGAATAAAATTAAATTATTTGAGAATAAAAAAATGGGAAGAATTTCGCTACAAACGGAAAGCAATAGAAAGCGCGTTTTTGAAACAGCCAAGGCCTACAAAGGGCTGTTGTGCTTATGAAGAATGAAATTGAAATATAATCTAAACCTAAGGGAGCATTACAATAAAAAGTACTGAAAAATTATGACCAAAAAAAAGGAAAAATACATTTATTAAATATTTAAAAATTTAAATGGTTATTTTAATAAAGTAGACATAAGTATAGATTTTGACATTTTATCAAACTTTGACATTTTAGTTTCGTTCTTACTATTAAGAAATTTCTGTTGCAACAACAAAATGTTTTTCTTCGAGGTAGCATGTTTTATTATGTGATTTAGGACATTTTTGACCAGTGTGGCATGTGTTAAGAACACAACAAGCACAACAAGCAATTAAGAATAACTATATTACACAAATTCACAACAATTATAGGAATAACATATTTTTTCTGAGGGTGTTATTTTATATAAAGACAGAACTTTCAAAAACAGCCTTCAAATCCATGCCATTTTATGAAAAGCATTATTTCATATGAAGGCAGAGCCTCCTAAAATAACTTAAAAATCCATTCTTTTAAATATTCATCTATATATTTTATGTGACGACAAAAACTTTAAAATCCATGCAATTTTATAAAAAAGCCTTATTTCATATGAAGGCAGAGCCTCCTAAAATAACTTTAAAATCCATTATTTTAAATATTCATCTATATATTTTATGTGACAACAAAAACTTTAAAATCCATGCCATTTTATGAAAAGCATTATTTCATATGAAGGCAGAGCCTCCTAAAATAACTTTAAAATCCATTCTTTTAAATATACATCTATATATTTTATGTGACGACAAAAACTTTAAAATCCATGCAATTTTATAAAAAAGCCTTATTTCATATGAAGGCAGAGCCTCCTAAAATAACTTTAAAATCCATTATTTTAAATATTCATCTATATATTTTATGTGACGACAAAAACTTTAAAATCCATGCAATTTTATAAAAAGCATTATTTCATATGAAGGCAGAGCCTCCTAAAATAACTTTAAAATCCATGCTTTAAAAAAATCATTGTTTTCAATGACGACGAACTTCACAGTTTTAAAATCCATACAGTTTTATAAAAAGGGTTATATAACATGATGACAAAGCTTCGAAAAACAAATTCTAAGTTCATGCTTCTTTGAAAAAATAAAAAAATATATACATAAAAAAAAACATTTTACATAACAACTGTGACTTTAAAAACAGCTTATATAGCAATACCAGTAGAATAAACAACAAGTCATCGAAGTATATTTTTTAGTTTCGTTTTAAATTAATATAAGAATTTAATGGCACTTAATAACTTGCATCATATATCTGGTTTCTCATATTCCTATTAAATTGTTTATTAAGTGCCTTTTCTAATTTTCTGCAGCCTTGGCGAGTTTATTTATCACTTGATGAAAGTTTTGTCTATAAATCTGAATTATTGAAATTTATGTTGACATGTTTTCGTTTCAGTTCTTACATGCCAGCTCCTATGATGATGATGCCAAAGTCTGACGGGATGCCGCCAAAGAAGGAAGAAATGATGCCGAGTAGTTACTATTGATTGTAGATAAGAGTGAAAAGAACATAACATTTTATTACAGGAAATTAAAGACCTGCCGCTTTAGAATGCTGTCATAAAAGTTGAAGAACGTAACATTCCATCTTTGATTTATGAGAAGCATTCGAATTTCTAAAGAATCGTCTGCTCGAGTCATCTTTAGTTAAATTTTACCATCCAAGAGTTTTTTTTGAAGATTTGCCAAACTATCATAACACATGACATTCATGGTGGAATATCGTTTGCGTAAATCATAATTTCATGTGACGTTTTTAGCGACATCTATATGATTGAAAATGTATTGTTGTGAACGCGCGATAAAAGGTTGAACATTTTCATTTCTTGAGATGATGAATGCATAAAAGTAGATGTATTTTAAGTTCAAAACTTGGTGCATGTTTTAATCATTTTAGTTTACAGAGAATAAAAACAATGTTACTTGTTAAATTCATGGAATGGAAAATAAAATGTAAATATTTCGTAGAAATTTATTTTTTCTTTTATTCCATTTATGTGTTTAAAAAATATAACTACTACTGCTCATTTTCGTAAATATATTTTCTATTGCAAAGAAAAGCAAAACATCGTTTAAAAATGGAGAGAGAAAAAATTTGATTTGAGAACTGAAAGTTTTGGTATTTTAAAGTTCATTGAATTTCAGGGATTAAATTAACTAATAAAAATAACTTATTTATCTTTTAAAAATTATAAAAAGGCAGCTATATTTTTATCGCATATTTTATAATAAGGTAACATCGTATGATTACTTTATAATGTAATAAAGTAGCAATACTTTTAATTTTGAACCTATAATTTTGAGAAACTATCCAATTCTTATAACAGAGAATAATATTAAGAACTTAAAACAAAATTAATGCATTTTACTGGTAAAAAGCGTTAAATAAGAGATAAACAATTTATAGAGAAACCTTTTATTATTTTAATAAAAACCTAAAATACATATTTATTAATAATAATACCAAGTAATTTTTCTTTCCAATGAAAATGCACGAAAAATAAGATGACAATTATATTTTTACGATGCATAGAAAAACCAGATTTAAAGTTATAAATAAAAGCTCCGAGTGATGTATGTAACTATAAATTTTACCAAATCAGACTAAACTGTATGCTCGATTTGCATAAAAGTTCAATATACGGTAAAAGGTAGTCAAATCATTTGCACCCTCAGAAAACAATTCATTTTATTTCATAAAAAAAATACGGTCAACATAGGCGGTTGCCATGGTAATTTCTCCACACAAAACAGCACGTTTAGCTATGACATAAAGAAAAAATATATAGATATATTTCCTACCGTTTGATCGTTGGCAGAGTTCATTCTAGTAGAAATTTCTTGGAAGCCTGCTTCCTGTAATGGAAAAACATAATATTTGAGCAATTCTTTGGAATAATTACTTGCGATTTTTGATTAAATAAATACAATGAATAACAAGGCATCGTTTTATGGGAAATATATTCGTATTATATTAGGGAAAAAAAACTTTTAAGTGGAAGATAAATCAAACTACGAGTTCATCCGTGCAAAAAATACCGAATTTTGTAACATGAAAAAAATCACTACAAATCAAACTAATACATGACTTTAAAATATCACTATAAATGAAATTAACACATAACTTTAAAAAAACCACTGCGAATGAATATAAAACAAAACATGGAAAAATCACTAGAAATGAAACTAATACATAACATGAAAAAAATAAACAAATTAAACTAATACATAGCAAGAAAAAAAACCACTACAAATAAAATTAATATACATATTACGATTTGTGAGAATCTAAGGTTAAAAAAAAAAAAACGAGCACTTTATGAATTTTAGAAATTGAAATATCTTTTTTTTAAATTCCCTAAATACTTTTTAACAAAAATAAATATGCAACCTCAAAAGTATGATAATATACATTGAATAATTGGTAGATAATAATTATAAATTTTAAAAAAAAATGCTCTATTTTTACCATGTTTTCTGCTATGTTTTTGTAATAGTGTATACACAGTAATTTATAGCAGAATAATTAAAGACTTAAAAAATTTGTATCATGGCAAAAATTGGAGGTAAAATATCTAATTAAAATATTCAGTGAGATTTTTATCGGAACAGCTATAGATATTTTAGCAACGTTAAGATAAAAGAAAAGAGCTATAGTAGTTAATTTTTGGTGGCACACGTTCAACTTTATAAAAGGTATCAGTTTTCTTTTCCTTTCTAAAGAAGCTGAATTTAGTTTATTATGGTTTACGTAACATAAAATTCAAATATTGAATCATTAGAAGAATTTAAAAACATCCATATTTACTCAAACAGTACGAGAATTGTAAAAACAATAGTTTCTATACTACGTTTTGCGTAACGAGATCACAATATAATGTAGTAAATCTAATTAAAGTTTTGAATAATTATAGTTAATTTAATCGTTATTTAGTCAAAAAATATGATTCATGCGTTTTAATTGAATAAAAAACATAATATCGGGATTGTGACCCACAAGATAAACCACTGAGAGCGAATTATTGTAGAGTAAGCAGGAAAAAAAAAACAGTAAATTCAATAACTTTTGATCTAAAGCTCAGATTATCAATCTTACTGGGTTAAAACGATAATAATAAGCTGATTGAATTAGTGCACACAATATTTCTAGTTACGAAAGCTTACTTTCTCGGAATAAATATGCCTTTTTTTATGAGATTCGAATTATTGAAAGTCAAAGTGTATATCAAAAGGAAGTAGAAAATATTTTTAAAATAGTTTGATCAGGAGCGAGAAAAACACTGTAAATCCCAGTGTTAATGTTAATTTTTCTTTTTCTGTACACATTACTATTATTTAAGTGAATCGAAATACTTCAACACACAACAATTAAAAAAAACTTATTTATTCCAAGAAAATTTAATATTTTATTTCCTGAAAATTATTATTTATTTTTTGTTATTTTTAAATAATGAGCGAGATGTATATTGACCAGATCTCTAATGATGAGTGAAATTAATTTTGCATAGCACGGTGCACAAATTTTTACATTGTTTAAATTTATACCAAAATCCAAAATTTGAATGGCATCCTACGGGTAGTTCTTGAAAAGAAAATATTTTAAAATATAACTATTTGAAATTATGCAACTCCGAAACTGTTCAACTAATTTTCTCCCAATTTCGGATTGTTTGACTTAAAATTACATAGCTTGAAATGATGTAACGTTTTGCATAGCTTACAATTCAAAAAGTTTTCGCTTTCTTTTATAAAGAATGAAAATCTATAATCTTAAGGAACTGCAATGGGAATAAAATGATCATTGAATGATTTCATAATTTGACATAAATTTTAATGATTCGTTTAAATACCAGCCAATTCTTACAAATTTCGATTTTTTTTTTTTTTTTTTTTTTTTTTTTTTTTTTTAAACAATAAGACGATTTTTCTTTCCCACCCACGATTTTTCTTTCCCACCCCCAGACGATTTTTCTTCTCCACTCAATGGGAGACCTGCAAGTAGCGTAGTGTGGGTATCTCGATCCTGATTGGTTGTTGAAACGAGGCATTTGTTTATGTTAGCAACTGTTCTTTCCATTCTATTTCGAGTAAGCCGAGCCCGCCAAGTATCAATTCTCTTAAGTGACACATTCTAAATTCTTTCCCAAAGATTTCAATTCTACCACTATATATTTGCACAGAGACTTAACACAAATACAGGCACGAAGCCATGTGAAACATAAACAAATTTATTATGCATCGAAGTTGCCAGTCACACATAACAAAAATGCATAGCAGTTACAATAAAATACATAAACAAATAAGAAATCTAAGTATAGTAAAAAAGTAGACCAGAAAGAATTATATTTCGATAAATTCGATGTGCAATACGGCTTTGCATTTAATTAACTTAACGTTAATTAATATGTTAAATTATGTAGAGAAACTTAGCTCAACTTTAATACTCCATATTGCTGATAAAGATTAGCTGGTGATGAAGTCATAGGTCACATGCGTGGGTATTGGTTGTCTTCTTGAAGTACAATTACCCAATTATTCGAACAAAATTTTAAATGCGCTTTTAATCATTTTTATTTAATTTTCACAAATAAACTGATGATGGATATTTATTCTATTGAATATTATCTTCTATTGAGCAATTATTCCATTATCTATTATTCTATTATCTATTATTGCATTATCTATTATTGCATTATCTATTATTCCATTATCTATTATTTCATTATCTATTATTCTACTATCTATTATTCTATTATCTATCATTCTATTATCTATCATTCTATTATCTATTATTCTACTATCTATTATTCTATTATCTATTATTCTATTATCTATTATTCTATTATCTATCATTCTATTATCTATTATTCTATTATCAATTATTCTATTATCTATTATATCTATTATTTTATTATCCATTATTCTATTATCTATTGTTCTATTATCTATTGAGCAAAACTTGTAAAATGCAAGACCACCCCCAAACCAAATTTGAGATATAAATCATGCGATTATTAAAATTTTCTGTTAATTTTTTGTGACAAAATTACGACACTACAATTCCGCAATAAACAATTTTCGATCGGTAGTTAAATAGTTATACAGTCGCCTGATGCTTTAAGATTTCTAATAAGTATTTTTGCCTTTATGCAAAAGAATTATTTTGCGTCATCCAAATCGGTTAAATAATCTAAAAACTGAGAAACGTGTCGTTTTAAATTACTAAAAATAACGAAAGTCCATAAAATATATAAAGCAGAATTCTTAGAAAATCAAAACAGAAATCAATTGAACTGGGAATTAAAAAACGTAGATGAAAATGAATTGGTCATATTCTAAGTAAACCTAAAAAATTTGAATTAAAACGATTCTTGGATTGGAACACTCAGAGCAATAGAAAAAGCGTAAAACCTAAAAACACTTGGCGAAGGACGACTGTAAGTTAATTGATCGTTTTAAGTTACTAAAAATAACAAAAGTCAATAAAATATGTAAAGCAGAATTCTTAGAAAAGCAAAACAGAAACCAATTGAACTGGGGGTTGAAAAACGTAAATGAAAATGAATTGGTCATATTCTACGCAAACCAAAAAAATTTGAATTAAAACGATTTTTTGATTGGAACACTCAGAGCAATAGAAAAAGCGTAAAACCTAAAAACACNTTATCTATTATTCTATTATCTATTATTCTATTATCTATTATTCTATTATCTATTATTCTATTATCTATTATTCTATTATCTATTATTCTATTATCTATTATTCTATTATCTATTATTCTATTATTCTATTATCTATTATACTATTATTCTATTATTCCATTATCTATAGAGCAAAACTTGTAAAATTCAAGGCCACCCCAAGTCACAATTTGAGATATAAATCGTGCGATTATTAAAATTTTCTGTAAATTTTTTGTGACAAAATTATGACACTACAATTCCGCAATAAACAATTTTCGATAGGTAGTTAAATAGTTATACAGTCGCCTGATGCTTTAAGATTTCTAATAAGTATTTTTGTTTCTATGCAAAAGAATTTTTTTGCGTCATCCAAATCGGTTAAATAATCTAAAAACTGAGAAACGTGTCGTTTTAAGTTACTAAAAATACCCTAAGTCCATAAAATATATAAAGCAGAATTCTTAGAAAAGCAAAACAGAAATCAATTGAACTGGGAATTAAAAAACGTAGATGGAAATGAATTGGTCATATTCTAAGTAAACCTAAAAAATTTGAATTAAAACGATTTTTTGATTGGAACACTCAGAGCAATAGAAAAAGCGTGAAACCTAAAAACACTTGGTGAAGGACGACTGTAAGTTAATTGATCGTTTTAAGTTACTAAAAATAACAAAAGTCCATAAAATATGTAAAGCAGAATTCTTAGAAAAGCAAAACAGAAACCAATTGAACTGGGGGTTGAAAAACGTAAATGAAAATGAATTGGTCATATTCTACGCAAACCAAAAAAATTTGAATTAAAACGATTTTTTGATTGGAACACTCAGAGCAATAGAAAAAGCGTAAAACCTAAAATCACTTGGCGAAGGACGACTGTAAGTTAATTGATCGTTTTAAATTACTAAAAATAACAAAAGTCCATAAAATATGTAAAGCAGAATTCTTAGAAAAACAAAACAGAAATCAATTGAACTGGGAATTAAAAAACGTAGATGAAAATGATTTGGTCATATTCTACGCAAACCTAAAAAATTTGAATTAAAACGATTTTTTGATAGGAACAATCAGAGCAATAGAAAAAGCGTGAAACTTAAAAACACTTGGCGAAGGACGACTGTAAGTTAATTGAAAACAATAAGAAAGGCACGGAGAGAGACGAAATAGCTGGCCACAAACAGAGTTGGCCGGGGAGCTATGATTGAAGCCCAAATACGCAGTGAAGAAAATACACTTTAACTTTTATTATTAATTTTATTATTAATTTCTTTTCTGACAAAATTAGGCCAATACAATTCTCTTTTTAGATTTTATTTTCTACCTTTTATGAAAGGTTGTGTTGTCTAGTAAAAAAAATATAATTAAAAGTTTACCAAGTACAAAAAACGATCAAGAAAAAACAAATTAAAAATTGAACATAAAATCCAAGATGTGCAAAAGTAAAGGGCCTTTAGTAGTCATTAGTCAGAAAATTAGGTCGGCTGTTCAACAACGATTATAAAATAAAATAAAGTAACCGTTGAATTCAAATTATTTACTTTTATAGAAACACGTTTTAAAAGAATTACTATAAACAAAATAAACACGTGGTTTACGATAACTTCAAACATACTAATTTAGGGACATTCAGTCCCTTCACGAAAATGTTAACGTTGTTCATTGAATTTATAATAATATCAGTGGCCCCCATCCCCCCCAAGCTCTTGGGCGCATTCATCCTCTCCCCCCAAAAAAATTTGCTAACTTCCCCCTTCCATGTTAGCTTGTTCGAAATAGTGCTATTTTGCTTGCATTCTACTCATAATATGACAATGCTTCTTTTATTTATGTACTTAAAAAAAATTCTCTCGTCTAAATTCCCCCCTAAACTATTCGTTTTATTTAGTGTAAAAATTCTCCCCGCCCCCCAAGCTTTAAGTGGGCGCATCGTGCGCCCACCTTCCCCCCTGATGGGGACCCCTGAATAATATCATAGCAAATAAAAAATGATTAAATATAGAAGCACTTGCAATAGACTTTCTTTTTATGAAATAAAGCTCTAAGCTATCAAATATCACTGATATTATCTTTTAAAATGTTCGATAAAATAGAATTGTCTAAAGTTTAATTTAAAGCAATAGCTAACGTTTAACTAATCAGAAAAGTCCGTTTCGTGTTTTGCTCATCCCGCTGGAACGTAATTTAATATTCTTAAGTCAACCGTGATCTTTCTCGTGCTCCGAATTATCAGTAAGCCGAATTTCACTGTTCTAGGTCCGATAGTTAAGGGGTCTGTATAGGACAATCAGACATTCATTTTTTATAAGATAATCTAATCGTGGATAATACAATTAAACATTTAAAAGCGCTTATTAAAACAGGAAATAAGCATGCAAATAATTTTTGGTTGCTAGTTTTGCTTATATATTTTCAGTATTATTTTTGTTTATATTATTTTTTATACTACTTTAGTTTATATTATTTTTGATTTATGAAATCTTATGCAAGTAACAGAAAAATATTGTTATGATAGCATTGGCGAAATGCGCAACTAGATTTCAAAATAACACCTGACGAATTTAAGATTTCATAAAAAATTGAATTTAAACAGAATCATGAATGTTTCCACATAACTTAAATCAATGTCAGTTTCCTTTACTTTGACTATACTTTTGTCCTTGCATTGTTTAATAGAAGAAATTGAAAGAAACTGTGATTTAAAGGAAATCTTATACTTCAAATAACGCATCACTGAATAAAATGTATGAATCATTTTGAAATGATGTTTAGTTGCATTTTAATGAAGTATCTATTGTTTATTATTTTAACAACTCATATTTTTCACTCTAAAATTTATAAATCCTACGAAAGAACGTGTTTTGCAAGTTTATTAATATATTTTGTAAGTTCGGAGAAACTTAAAAAGTCTAGTCTTGTTTCACAATAATTTAAACTGAAAACTATTTAATTCGAATAAGATAGTTCGTGAATTAATTTTTTACAAAAAGATTTTTGCAAAAGAAATATTCATTCCGAAACTAAAGTTAGAAATCTACTTGTTGAAAATCAAAAACCGTAGGAAAATATTGTATAAGGATTTCATTGGAAAAATAACCACTTGCCCATGCCGCCCGAACTCAGTTCGTACAACGCAAGTGTGCCAATTTTGGAATGCCCGACTTGAGTTCGGGCAAGACAAAAATTGGTGCTTCACTATGCTCCGATTGACCATTATTGCGATGTCTAGATTTTTTAATATTGGTCCTATGCAGTGTCAATATCGGCCTATATAGGGCTTATATTGGCTGAATAATGATTATAAAATATCGGATGAATCTGACAATTCTATATAGAGCCNTGGTTGCTAGTTTTGCTTATATATTTTCAGTATTATTTTTGTTTATATTATTTTTTATACTACTTTAGTTTATATTATTTTTGATTTATGAAATCTTATGCAAGTAACAGAAAAATATTGTTATGATAGCACTGGCGAAATGCGCAACTAGATTTCAAAATAACACTTGACGAATTTAAGATTTCATAAAAAAAATTGAATTTAAACAGAATCATGAATGTTTCCACATAACTTAAATCAATGTCCGTTTCCTTTGCTTTGACTGTACTTTTGTCCTTGCATTGTTTAATAGAAGAAATTGAAAGAAACTGTGATTTACAGGAAATTTTATATTTCAAATGTCGCATCACTGAATAAAATGTATGAATCATTTTGAGATGATGTTTACTTGCATTTTAATGAAGTATCTATTGTTTATTATTTCAACAACTCATATTTTTCACTCTAAAATTTATAAATTCCACAAAAGAACGTGTTTTGAAAGTTTATTAATACATTTTGTAAGTTCGGTAGAACTTAAAACTCTAGTCTTGTTTTACAGTAATTTAAACTGAAAACTATTTAATTCGAATAAGAAAGTTCGTGAATTAATTTTTTACAAAAAGATTTTTGCAAATGAAATACTCATTCTGAAACTAAAGTTAGAAATCTTCTTGTTGAAAATCAAAAACCGTAGGAAAATATTATATAAGGATTTCATTGGAAAAATAACCACTAGCCCATGCTGCCCGAACTCAGTTCGGACAACGCAAACGTGCCAATTTTGGAATGCCCGACCTGAGTTCGGGTAAGACAAAAATTGGTGCTTCATTTCCATGACACCCCAACTCAGTTCGTCCAAAGCATAATAGGTCATTTGTCATTTTTTAAATAAATGGCGATATTTGTTTTTAAATTTTAAGCGAAAAGTTCGACAGTTTCGCGCCATTTGTCGGATTTTAGAAATTTGTCTATTTTAATATTCCCTAGCTACAATTATACCTTGGCCCCAGTTGGGCTAAAATTGGCTCAATATGCGTCCTATATGAACCTGCTCCGATTGACCATTATTGGGATGTCTATATGTTTTAATATTGGTTCTATGCAGTGTCAATATCGGCCTATATAGGGCTTATATTGGCTGAATAATGATTATAAAATATCGGATGAATCTGACAATTTCATATAGGGCTGATTTTGGTTTTAAAGTGGCAGTAAAATAACGGGGGAATCGGGCAATTCTATAAAGTGCCCATATCGGCCATTTGAACCCTTATTGAGCCAAGATTCCTAAATATTGGTCCAATAAGGGCCTAAGTTATTTTGCTACTAGTAGGACTGAACGATATTAAGATTTTGACATCGCGATGTATCGTCCCACTAACATAGCGATATTTTGATGTATCGATACATTAATGTTTTACATTCAATACCGCGTAAATTCGCAATCCATAAGTTGCATTTTTTATAAAAAAAACGTTGCATTCTTCATAATTATTTCTCAATATTTAAGGTAATCTGCAATATCTGCAAAATAGCTGTTAAAAAACACTAAACGGGTGGATTGATTGTAAAAAAAATCAACAAGATTTGCGCACGCACAGTTAAAAGAAAACCCTTCCGTAACTAAGAGATTCAACAACACTTCGATTCTCAAACACATTCGGATTCATCATGTCAGCAAAACGATGTGTCACGATGTACGATGTGTACGATATAACGATCATCGCCACAGCTATTACTGCACACTTACGGAGGAAAATGCTCTTCGCGCGAGCTTGTAGACATCCGTGAATTATCGGGAACAATCATCATTGCGCATGTAGACATCTATGTCAACGATACATCGGGAAATATCGTACACATGTCAGTAAATCACGATTTCCGATGCTTCGAAAAATTGCCAATGCAAACATCGGATCGGCGATGATTGCATATTTTTTGATGCATCGATTTATCTCTCAGTTCTATCTGCTAGGGTTGTTATATATAATATAGCAGTTTCATGAAATATATATTATACATTCATAGCAGTATAGCAAATAACAGTTTCAAAACAAACATTCAAATACTATAAATAATTTTGACTAAATAAAAACTTACCAAGGACAATGAATCTGTATTAATACTACTTATACTACTCAGGCTATTATAATCTTTGTCTTGAATGGTTGAAGTACGAGTTTCATATCTTAAAACTTCAACACCTAAAAACATATTAATCAATATTAGAGAACAATATCTACAGTATAATAATAGTTAAATAAAAAAATACATGATTTAAACATACCGTTAAGAAGATAATTTAAACCTATAATAATGATTTGGACCGTAAGGCTTAGAAAATGCTGAAAATATAGTTTAACTCAGGGTGCGTTGCTAGATTTTTTAACAAAAAATAAACACCTTTTAAGTACTTTTTAAGCACTCAAAAATATTTTTAATCCCTTTCCACCAAAAAAAATTCATAATTAGGATCTGGCAGTAATAAAAATTATTTTTGTCTATTGTTAAAAGTTCTTAACTTATAAACATAAAATCAAAAACATTTTCAAAATTTTTACATAATCATTATAAAATAACTAGTTTCTGATAAATATTAAAGAAAAAATTGTGAAAAATCATGCATTTTTTGTAATTTAGAACGACAATCGACACAGCAAAGAAAAAATCTAATTTTGAAAGATAGAAAATTAAGCACTTTTTACAAACTCCGAATAGAAAAAAAGCATTTTTAAAGGCTTATAAAAAACGTAAATCAAAAATAAGCATCCTTAAGCACTTTTTAAAAGCGCTACGCACCCTGTCCTTTTTACAACGGCATATTATTTTTTTTCTGCTACTCTTAACAATTAAAAACCATGTAACACTTTTTATTGTATTTCAAACTTTCAGAATTCTCCTCTAGTGAAGTTTCAAAAACGGTATTAAAAGATAATGTGTCTATTTCAAGAATCAGATCCACCTTTCAAAAGGCAGAAGAGCTTTTTGAAACCGACAACAGTAAATATTATTATTATTATCCCATTCATGCTAAATCTTAAAGATAACACTAAATATCTGCAGATACTATCATAAATCTTTACGTTAGAAAATGCAATTGACAAATTCGCCGTTTTGAAAAGCTATATGTTGGTTGTAAACATCATGTAAAGCTTTTGTACCTTTCTAACAAATGAAAAGTAAATTCTTTTAAATATCCCACCATGTTTCAATTATATTAAAATCAGCATTCATAATCGGAAAAGCAATCTAATTTATTTCCTAACAAAGTAAACTAATAGTTATTTGCATTATCTACAAAGTTAACTAATAATTATTTGAATTATCTACAAAGTTAACTAATAGTTATTTGAATTATCCATAAAGTTAACTAATTATCGTATCAAAAGTAAAGGTAAAACAATTATTTAGTTTTAAAGACGATACAAGGTAGAAGTGCTTCTTTAAAAATAAAGAAGAAATTTTTTCCCCCTTAATATCGCCTTGGTATTGTCATATCCGAACATAAACTTTAATTACGAATTTACCTCGCCATATTTACTGTGTATTAGGGAGAAAAACGAAGCATTCTATGCAATGTTTGTGGTTACTACACTGTAAAAACTGTGATATATTGTCTCTCTAAATTTGTTGTTGATCCACCAGGAAAAAAATTGCATGAAGAAACACTTTTTCAAATGAACACCAAATCAAATTATAATAAACACTATAAAAACTGCGGTGTAATACCCATGCGAATTTGGAAAAAAGAATAATTGTGCGAAAATTGTGTTCTAAAAATTGTGCGAAAGATCACTTTATTTCAAGTTAATACCAAATTGAGCGTTAATACTCATTTTATAAGGTGTAGTAAAATCATAACACCATTAATTGATAAAGCTTGCACCAAACTAACACGTTTTTTACAACATTGTTAATGAGTTGTATTTAATCCAAAAAACTAGTTTATTAAAATTCGCAATAAAAGGGATCACTCACTTAGTATGACTTTCAAAATCTATCGCACTGGACTGATCTAAGATTAAATCCTCCAATTAATCCCGTTTAGATTTTAACTACACTCTTTAAATTCTATATGTTGTTGATTGTCGTAGGCCGCAAGGTTAGGGTTGCAATTGATCTTGTTTTCCAGTGGCGCCATCTATGGTCAAGAATTCGACTTAAATTATGTATGAAAGCTCGATTTGGTGTTAACCTGAAATAAAATGTATTTTCTAAAAATTTGCACCAATAGGGTTCACTCACTAGTTGGACTTTCACAATCTATTCCTCTGGAGTGATCTCTAAGACTGAAACCTCCAGTATGACCGGTTCGAAGGAATGGTAATGGCGGCAGAGCTCTTGTATTTGACTTAGAATGTTGAGGAGGTGACTGATGCTCGTCGTTTTTGACCGAAGATGTATTCTTTCGAGACCATCTCTCAGTTGACGGGGCACTTGACACTGAATTAGTGCCGTCCACAGAGTAATTCAGTGAAAGTGGTTCCGAGTTAAGTGTCTGCAGGGACTGTAACAAAAATTTAAATGCTATTACACTCTGAGAAAAATTGTTTCAGTGTAGAACAAAAATATTGTGATGCTTTGAATGATGACTTAATACAAATTTGCTTCAACCTTGACAAGATGTTAATTTTTATAATGTTACAATTATACCAATCTCACCCAAGTTTGGGAAATGCGATAATGTCGTTCAATTTATCGCCATAATCAGGTTGCAGGAATTTGAGTGATAAAATGGTGCAATATGCTCCAAAAGTTTTAAACAATATAACAAATATACAGTCCAGTCACATTAGTGTGACCACCTGTCAAAAGCACTAACCAGGCATCTGCTGTGGAGGCCCATGAGCAGCAACGTTCGCTGAAGTGTTGTTGAGGATACACTCTTGGTAGCCCATTGGTTCATCTGGGCGGTCAGTTGCTCAACAGTAGCACGTCTATTCGCCCGAACGCATCTCCGTAGTCTTCATTCGCCTCTGTCAACTATAGCCCGTGATTCACCACATGTGCAACGCAGCTGATTTTGGATAGTACCACTTTGCCATACACGGTATACTTTTACTACGGCGGAACGTGAACAGTTCACAAAATTAGCTTCCACCCTCGGCCCGAGAGCCAGTAATCATGCTCTTTTGGACGTCGGATAAATCGCTATGTTTCTGTATTATGCCAACGATTGAAATGCTTTCCGATGCCCTCTAGGACATCCTTTATATACACTCCACTATAATGTGCTGCCACCTGCCTTCTGTGATTGGTTATTTCACGTTAACGTCGAAAGAAGTTAGTGGTCACATTAATGTGACTAGACTGCGTATTGTTGACATGCATACGTTTTTATATATTTATTGACCAAATAGATTTTACTGAATGTATGCACTATAAACTCTCCTTACAATATTATCCGATACAGCAATTTTGCAGTTCGGATTAACTCGTACATAAATTAAGATGAGTTCCTCATCAAAATAACATTATGGTGGGCAGCAGCGAACTCCTATAAAACGATAGTTTCTTAGTTTTATTAATTTAATTGCTATTTCTATCCACTGTAACCATAGTTCTAAGTACCTGAAAGTAAAATCCAAGTTCTTATTTTACCAACTCCGGACATTTTCTTCATTTTTACAGAAAGCATTATGCGTGTTAATTGATTGATTTTTCGACTAATATATCCCCTTAGCATATCCAAAGAATGGACGTAATGGGATTTTTAATACAGAATCTGATGCCTCAAAGCCATGGAGGAATCAGATCTTAAAATGCACTTTTTAGCACCCCATTTAGCTTAGAAATGCAACCAATAACGTATTTGCCAGGTCTGCTTTTTTCTACTTTTACTTAATTTTAAATTCTTTAATAGATACTGAGAATAAGATAAATACTATAAACAAGAAAATGGTACAATAAGATATATCTTATTGCATACCAGAAATTTAAATATTTTATATACAATAATTATCATTAACTCACTACTGACTTTCTTACTCACCAAAGTTCATCCTTTCTATGGAAGGGATACTACCAAACAGAAAAGAGTTGAAAGACAAGTATTCCACACACTTCAAGTTTCAAGCAGAAATCAAGACAGTTGTTTTGTAAACCTACCTTTCTAAGCTGCGATTGGTCAAACTTCGACTCTTTAAAACATTAATTTGCTACCCTTGCACGACATATTGTTTTAGTATCAAAATAATATATAAAGAATGGTTGTTATGAAACACTTTGCATAAAAAAATAGAAGAAAAAAAGCGCAGCATTTCAACAAACCTCAGGAGGAGATACTGAAGCAGGATTGAACAAATCTCTGACGTCGGCTCTCTGACGAGTTCGTGGCACACGTCTTTTCTTAGATCTTTGGACAGTATCTAAACGTTTTTTGACTACGGCGATTTGACGAGGCGTCAAAGTTGCCAAAATATCTTCATAGTAATCAGCTTGGTCTTGTTCTGTAAGCTCTAAAATAAAATGACACCAAATACTTAGACCTAGCACACTTTTTTTGTTTAACTTTATTATTTTATACTTACATAGTAGGATTTTAGTTACTTTCATACAACTTAAACATACTAATATTTATAGTTAATGAAAGTAAGTANTTTTTTTTTTTTTTTTTTTTTTTTTTTTTTTTTTTTTTTTTTTTTTTTTTTTTTTAGTGGGAATAATTCATCTGGTTTCTTAAGTTGAAAGCAGCAAACCGTACTTTTCGATCTCCTATCGTTTTTCTTGAACTAGTTGTTCACATCGTTGATCATTTTTTGGACAACCAATAAGTGAAGAGGGTTGATGGATGAAAAAGGCAAGTAACACGATGAAGATTTTAAATTGGGAGATTCCGTGCTTTTACGTTACATTCCATACGCTCCCGTAGGTAAGATTTTAAGCAATTGCGCTTGCTCGACTTCTTATAAATCCTACATATCTTTAAGTTTTGTAGACGTGGTTTTACAATGCTACAAAAGCACGTCGTTCATAGCTGTTGAATGTTGTTTTCTGTTTAAACCTACCTTCGAATTAACAACATGGACATGTTACAAACAGATTAAGAAGAATGTCTGCACAAAACAAAGATGGAGGATTCGTTATTACAAAATGCTAAAATGAATTATGTGATTTTACAATGGTTGATTTAAAAAACAATTTTACTAAATCAAATTTAAAGCAACTGCGATGTTTAAAGCAACAAGATTTGGGAGATTGAATTGAATTTCTTCCATACAGGCAAGTGAGACTAACTTTAAAATGTTTTAAGCTGATGTAAATATGACCAAGTTTAAGATAATGAAACTAATTGTTTAGAATTTATAACAGTTTTATGTACAAAAAGGACTTGTACCTATTGACTTTGCTCTCTAGACAAGTAAAGTATTGATCCCAATTTATTTGAGTTTTTTTTAGCTCTGAATCGAATGAACCAAACACGAACGAAACCAAATACGAACTCAATAAACAAAGATCCAGCCAACTTTGAATGTCATCAGCTTTAAATTAGCAAAATTTATAATGAAATTAACCTTTAAATTACTTATCACTTATTTATGGAACTTACCAGCATTAATTATTTTCATTGCCTTTGAATAACGTTTTGCAAGACAGTATTCAATCAACGAATGAAATTTTCATAATGAAAGCAAATGTCTATTTAAAATTTTAGAGCAATATTAAGAGCAAGGAGGCACCACCCCCTGTCAGCTGACACCCCCAAAGGCTGCTACTCATTCTCATACGGTTTTGTTTTGCAAACCTTGATCGTTTTGCTCACTACCAAATTAAACACATTCGAAATGTGTTGAGAGTAAAATTTTATAAATTTAAATCAATTATTAAAATCTTTAAAAGTTAATTTCTCTTTTAAAAAAATTAAAGTTTTTAGTCAAAAATAAGTTATTGAAATATAAATTTTAAATTGAATTAAATGATATGCCGTAGTAAACTTGAGGGAGGAAAAAACAATAATTTTGCTGTTACAAGACAGCATGCATGACAGCAGGTTCATTGTTACGTTTTTTCATATTTGACATCAACGCTTTTTTTCTGCTCTTTGGGCAAGCTTTTTTATTATATTTTTATATTTCAAGAGAATAACAGCATGACTAATCTCATTTTTAAATGAATAACAATAAAAATGTATAAAATTATAATTATTTATAATGCATAAGCATACTTAAACACTTCATTTGTTGATGTGAAATATCCACTTTTAACATTTCAATTTTTCCAAACATACAGCTCAGTTTGTTACAGCTTTTTATTGTCTAAGCGAGACAAAAAAAATTTCACTCTGATATATGTAAACTCGCAACTTTAAGTTTTCGTGCTTAAAACATCTCACGCGCTTGATATTTCAATTCTTTGTTGCCAACACGAAAAAATAAGGACTTTTTTGTCGACTTGTAAAAGTAATATACGTACAATTAACTTTTAAAACTATTGCTGAATAATCTTTAAGCCAAAACATATTTAACGAGTCAAAAATAAATTTTACAGTAAACAGGGTGCGTAGCCAAATTATTCAACAAAAAATAAGCTCCTTTTAAGCACTTTTCAAGCACTCAAAAAATATTTTAAGCATCATAATTTAAATATCATAATTTGGCATGGTTGGAAAGTTTTTGACAATTGACGGTTTTATCTTGTTTTAACCGTCATGTCAAAAAAAAAATTGGCATTGTTCTTGACAATTGTCAAAAATCATGAAATTTTGAATCATGCAAAACGAATGGCGTTTTCATACGCTACGGGCTGACAACACGCAGAAATAGATTGGGGTTGAGTCAATTGTGAAAACGTTGAATAGAACAATGTGAACTGTGTCTTTTTGCATAATTCGAAGCGATAATCAACATGGTAAAGAAAAAATATCATTTTGAAAGAGGGAGTATCAAGCACTTTTTAAAAACACCCAATGAAAAAAGCACCTTTAATCACTTCTTAAAAACGCTACGCACCCTGATAAATTACACACGAAAAATAATTTCTTAAAAATTCCGCCAACAGAAATATTTGCATTTAAATTGAGAACTGTTTACTTATTTTTAAAGGATGTTACGTACTCAGTTAAATCAATTCAAAAAGTTGGAATTAACGAACTGAAAAAAAGAAAGACTTATTTTTAGGTAACAGTCATTAGATGATTACGTAAGCTTACCTGAATCGACAAGGTTTTCGAAACCAGCTTCCCGCAACCATTCCTCTTCCGCTTCACCTTCTGAAAAACAATTTTGAAATGCATACGTAATGAAGTGTTTTAAACTGTTTTTTTTTATTGCATTGCGTAGTTAAAAATGGTTAATTAGTTTAGAAAGAAAAAATAAAACATCACTTTAATTAAACAAAATCGTTCATGTGCCAAAAATAACACAAGAAACAAAATAAAAACTTAATAAAACATCTTTAAAAAACTTAAAATTCAATTTTATACATGTTCGTGCGTATTAAAGCCTTTTAAGCTTTATATAAGAAATTTGAAAAAATTGGTAAAAGCTTATTTTATCAAAGGCTTTGAAAATAATTATGATGAGTTTTAACTGTTAATAAAATTTTCTTTTCTAAATATTCACTTGCTGATAATTTAATTTTCTTTGAGTTTCCCCCCCCCAAAAAAATAGTAATAACTAGAGCCCGGATTTTGATAGCCTAAAAAATCTCAATTAATGCCCTTAAAAAGTGCAAAAAATGCCCTTACAAACTGCAAAAAATGCCCTTAAAATGCGAAAATTGCGCTAAAAATGCCTTATGACATGACTTAAATAGAAGTAAAAATATTGAACTAAAACAATGTTTTACTCTTTAAAATTATTATGAGTCGTTTCAAGAAATATAAAGCAATGCAATACTTGTTCTACGTTCATTAAAGTTTGAAAAATATGTTTTATATNGCTCGTGCACATTAAGGCCTTTTAAGTTTTATGTAAGAAATTGGGAAAAAATTGGTAAAAGCTTATTTTATCAAAGACTTTGAGAATAATTTTGATGAGTTTTAACTCTTAACAAAATTGCCTTTTCTAAATATTCATAATAAAATTGTCTGATTTAGACTATATCTTTCAATCCTAATAAAATTTCTGATTCAGACTATATTTTATAGATCTTATTTAACCAATATAGGCCCTATATAGAATTGTCAGATGCACCCGATATTTTATAGCCATTATTCAGCCAACATCGTTTCTATATAGAATTTTCTGATTCAACCAATATTTTATAGTCATTATTCAGTCCATATCGGTAGCAAAAAGAATTGTCAGATTTACTCGCTATTTTATAGCCATTATTCAGCCATTAAAGACCTTATATATATAATTGTCAGATTTAACCGATATTTCATAGCTCTTATTCAGTAAACATAGACCCTATATAGAATTGTCCGATTCACCCAATATTTTACAGCCACTATTTAGCCAATATCGGATTTATATGGAATTTTTCAATTCAAGCTACATTTTCATTTTGCCAATATTCAGCCAATATAGATCCTATATCAAATTGTCTTATCACCCGATATACCAATAGATTAGCAAAAATGAACGACTCGATTTTCGAATGTACTATACTTTTGAATTTATAACAGACATTGCAATAAATTGCACGAAGTTTAAGAAAAATAAACCAATTTTTTTTTCCGCAGTCAATCAAGAAATGCTGCAATCGAAATTCGAAAATGGTGATAGTGGCAGAGACCCTTTGTGCATTGTTATCAGTTTTTTCAGTTATTTCTGTGTAACTCGTAATCGAAAAATCGTTACGGAAACGAAAATTAAGTCACAAGAACATTTTGCGGTGAAATAATAGACCATGAAATTATATTTTAGAATACAATGTAGCTTTCCAATATTTTTTATATGTTTAATCTTTTTCCCAGAAATTTAATACTTAAAAGTTATTTTAAGCAAACTACTAATAAATAACCCACTGAGTCCCAGCATAGAGTATATATTGGACAACATTTGGCACAATTTTAAGACTTTTTACGTTTTTATGCCTTCACAAAGCGATTGTTTTTGTTGAAACACAATTGATATTACCCTGCCTTTTTTTATTCCTGTTTAGGCAGTGGGGGTGCGATTGTTCCTGTTTTTCAGTGGCGCCATCTATGGCCAGGAATTCGACTTCTGCCACGCCATTCACATAACACAACCCGTTTATAGGGCGGGTCACATTCACACACAAAGGAGAAAGGACATAGAACACACAGAGAGAGAAAGAAATATCCATGCCTTTCCCGGGATTCGAAACCAGGACCTTTCTGATGTAAGGACAGTTCCCTGCCCGCTACACATGCCGGTCGGCATTACCCTCGCTAGTTAGAATTTTTAATTGCAACGAAAAATTATATAAGAAATTGTTTTTATGACGCATTATATCTCATTATTTAAGTCTTGGAAAACCAAATATCCAAACCAAATGACTAAACATTAACCAAAATTTAAAGATATAAACTAATAAAATATCCAACAGTATGGTAAAAAGTACTAAAAAATAACATTCATAATTTTTTAGTAATAATTTTTTTTAAAAAAAACTAAGTATATATACTTAATCTTTTTAAACAAATTTTGATTGCATATAGAAGATTACTTCCTTCTAAGACATTATTAATACATATTTTTAAGTTAAATTCGCATCTTCTGTCAATATTAACAGCTCCGTTCTCAGGCGGATATATAATGATTATAAACTTTTTGCAAATCTAAGCAACATAAAGCTTGCTAAAATAAAATAAATAATGTAAAACACGGAAGAAAAAAAATTAAGTTTACTTAATCATTTTAAACAAATTTTGATTGCATATAGAAGATTACTTCCTTCTAAGACATTATTAATACATATTTTTAAGTTAAAATAGCATCTTCTGTCCATATTAATAGCTCCGTTCTCAGGCGGATATATAACGATTATAAACTTTTTGCAAATCTAAGCAACATAAAGCTTGCTAAAATAAAAGAAATAATGTCATACACGGAAAAAAAATTACATTTACTTAATCATTTTAAACAAATTTTGATTGCATATAGAAGATTACTTCCTTCTAAGACATTATTCATACATGTTTTTAAGTTAAAATCGCATCTTCTGTCAATATTAACAGCTCCGTTCTCAGGCGGATATATAACGATTATAAACTTTTTGCAAATCTAAGCAACATAAAGCTTGCTAAAATAAAAGAAATAATGTCAGACGCGGTTGAGAAAAAAAATAAAAAAAAGTAATCATAGCCGTTTTCAACTACCTGAGCGGCAACATAAAAGCAGGAAGCTCATTCATTAACATTCATTACGAAGCTTGGCATGAATGGCCATTTTGCAACATAAAATAACGGCTTCCAGTTTCTGAATTTACAAAGAGACAAATAATGCATTCAGATATTTTTCCAGCTTAAATGAATGAATGCATTCAAGAGACTTACCGTCGGGGGTCTTAGAAATATCTTCCTCGTCCTCGTCTTGCTGAACTCCATCGTCAAAACTGTTGAACTCTTTCCAATAATCTTCCAGAGGCACACTGATTCCACCACTCTCACTGAGCCTGTTCAAGCGCTCCCTGGAATCCATGCCCCGAAAACCCTTAACGTTCAGGGACGCCGTTTCTGTAAGTTAGTTTGAGCCTTCAAGAAAAATATATGGAATTTAATGGCTGTTTAATTTAGTTTACGCTTAAATTAGGATTATAAGTATTAAATATATTGTTCAATAAGACAGGTTGCGTAGCCAAATTATTCAACAAAAAATAAGCAACTTTTAACCCCATAACGATCGGTTAATTTTCAAGAAAACGGCCATAAAAGTGCCTATTTTTTTGGCTTTTGTATTTGTATTACGTATTTGATTAGTGCTGACATCTAGTTTAAAATAAACTAACTATCTACAATTGCCTTAAAAATATCCTGGTACTGCCATCTGGTGCGTGAAATGAGAAATAAAAAGTTTTCCGGGAGAAAGAAATTAATTAGCTTATTCTTGTTGGCGCTTTACTACTGGACACTCAGGTCCGTCAATATCACGGGAGCGAGTAAATAGAGGGCGAAACCTTAACCCATCATTTTCACGGGAGCGAGAAGCACTCAAAAATATTTTTAAGCGCTTTATAAAATATATAATTAGGCATGGTTGGAAAGTTTTTGACAATTGACGATATTATCTTCTTTTAACCGTCATGTCAGAAAAAAAATTTGGCATTGTTTTTGACAATTGTCAAAAATCATGAAATTTTAAATCATGTAAAACGAATGGCGTTTTCACACTCTACGGACTGACAATACGCCGAAATGGATTGAGGTTGAATTAATTGTGAAAACGATGAGTAGAACAATGTGAACTGCGTCTTCTTGCATAATTCGAAGGGAAAATCAACATAGTAAAGGAAAAATCTCATTTTGAAAAAGGGTAAATTAGGCGCTTCTTAAAAACACCCAATGAAAAAAAGCACCCTTAAGTGCTTTTAACAAACGAAAATCGAAAATAAGCACCTTTAAGCACTTTTTAAAAACGCTTCGCACCCTGGTGAGAGATAAATAATATTCATATAATTTTTATTAATATTTTACTGACGAATTTCAGATCTGATTTTGTCAATTAAGCATCATATATGATTTTTTTGTCAAATAGAAAGGAACTGACTACCATTAACTCTCTGAAATGCACTGACTACCATTAACATATGCCATTAACTTTCGTTATAAAGAAACAATTAAAAAGCATAGCTTAGCATCCTAAAAAAAAGTTTAAAAAAATCATTCGGGGAAAAAAACGATCCTTCACCTTCATTCAAATTATTGATGTGTGTAAATGGGATTTTTAAAAGATATGTTTAATATTATACAAGGTTACAAATAAATCCTGTATTTTACTCAAATATTTTTCTTGCGATTAGGATGAGAAGAGGGTAAACAAAACAGATCCAGATAAGAAAAAAACCTGTCATAGCCTTTAATAAGATGTGTTGTAATTTTAAAAAATAATACTTTATAAGAGGACAATTCTCCAAATAAAGATAAGCAATGTTTTCCTATCATATTTTTTAAAAAGAAAATGTCATTATCACATAAATGTATAAGTGTACAAAACGTTTTCTGAATAGAGCCTTGAAATTTTATCTCACCTCAGTTTTCCTTACCGTTTCTTATCATTTTTGTTCCAAAGATATAAAACGAAAATGTTAATAAAATAAAACGCATATATTCTGATTGAATTTAATTTCCTTAAAATGCATACGTTTAAAATAGTTTCATTTAAAAAAAGGTAATTTTATTACTCATCTTTGGACATTCGGGAAAATATGTTATTTTCAACATCAAGGAGTTAAAAGGTATTTGCCTAAATAAATGTAGGGACTTTCTCTTTAACAAAACTTAGCTGGAATGATAATTGCACCAATAATTAACTGGATTTAACTGGAGTTGGATCACAGTTCAAAAAAGGTCTTATCGTAATATCATGAAATAAAAAAATTAAATCAAAGGTTTAGGCGGTATTAGTAAACTGAGGTAAAATTTTAACGAATTTTTCTAAAATACGGCTTAAATTTGAAGATTACCATTGATTGTAGGGCCAGTCCTAAAATTGTTCTAGTCCGTTTATCAACTTTAAGAATTTATTTTTGGTGTACAGTACTAAAAGAACTATTATTTAATAAATGCAAAAAATCACCAAAAGTTACTTGCACATTATTTTACAATTTGGTGTAATAATTTATCTTTAACAAATTAATATAATTTTAACACAAATGTTTATAAACATCTCACAACAAAGTTTCACAGCTCTGCATTGGTTGCTGCTATTCTTTCGAAAGCTTAAGCTCCAAAAAAAATCGTTTTTCGTTTAAAAAAAAATCGTTTACATTCTGTAACATCACAGAAAATGAAAAAATAAAACTCAATTTAGGAACAATTTAGGATAGTGTTCGCTATACAACCCATATTTTCATTTTTAAAAGCACGTTTATCAATGACATTTCGTAAGCGCTTCTTGTTTGAAATAAAGACAAACAGATATTAAATGATATAATTAATATGTATTACATATGCACACATTTATTGTAAACAATATTTTATATGATGGGAAAGCTTCAATTAACAAGACAGAAGTCACGGATTAGCACCTGAAATTCCGTGGTCAAATAATCATTTAAAACGCTTTAAGGGACTGTCATAATTTAGGAAAATTATCACAATTAAGTGCCCAATTTATACAGAACGATTGTTAAAGTTTCATTTTAATATTTCCTTTTTTTTTTACTATTAGAGCGCTATATAATATTTTAGTTAAATAAATAGGGATAAATGAATGGAAATGGATAAGAAAGAAAGTAATTGAGTGAAAGAAAGGAAAGAGATAAAAAAAAAGTTAATGATTAAATGAATGAAAAACGAAAGGAAGCTAATAGATAAATGCAAATAAAGAGAAAAGAGAAATAACTGATTAAAAGAATGGAAAGAGAAAAGTGAATGAATAAATTAATAGAAAGAGAAAAGAAGGAAATCATTGAGCACCTGAAATTCCGTGGTCAAATAATCATTTAAAACGCTGTAAGGGACTGTCATAATTTAGGAAAATTATCACAATTAAGTGCCCAATGTATACTGAACGATTATTAAAGTTTCATTTTAACATTTCTTTTTTTTTTTTTACTATTAGAGCGCTATATAATATTTTAGTTAAATAAATAGGGATAAATGAATGGAAAGGGATAAGAAAGAAAGTAATTGAATAAAAGAACGGAAAGAGAAAAAAAGTTAACGATTAAATGAATGAAAAAGAAAGGAAGCTAATAGATAAATGAAAAAAAAAGAAAAAGTGAAATAAATGAATGAAAGAATGGAAAGAGAAAAGTGAATGAATAAATGAATGGAAAGGGATAAGATTTTGTTGTTGTTGTTGTTAATTTACGTCACACTAGAGCTGCACAATGGGCTATTGGCGACGGTCTGGGAAACATCCCGGAGGATGATCCGAAGGCATGCCATCACAATTTTGATCCTCTGCGGAGGGGATGGCACCCCCGCTTCGGTAGCCCGACGACATGCGCGAGAAGTCGAGCACTTTACGGTAGCACAGTTTGACGAGGACCAATACCCCAGACCCTCGGTCCCTACGCAGAATGATCCAAGTGGTCACCCACCCGCACACTGACCGCAGCCAGTGATGCTTGACTTCGGTGATCTGCTGGGAACCGCGTCTTATCGATCAGTCCACTGCGGGACTCGGAAAGGGATAAGAAAGAAAGTAATTGAGTGAAAGAACGGAAAGAAAGAAGGTGAGTGAAAGAACGGAAAGATAAAAAGAAGTTAATGATTAATGAATGAAAAAAGAAGGGAAGCTAATAATAGATAAATGAAAATAAAGAAAAAACTTAAATAAATGAATGAAAGAATGGAAAGATAAAAGTATATTAATAAATAATAGAAAGAGAAAAGGAAATGATTGAGTAGGTGAAACAACATATCAGAAAATAGTTAAATCAGTGATGACGGAATTAGTGAAGCATATTAGTGTATTAATGTAGGCATATTTTTGAATTAAATCAGTAAGCGAGCAAAACAGCGTATTACATTAGAAAATATTTCTTTCTGTTGCGTGAGATTTTTTTAACATCTTATAGATACTTCCGTATCGTTGATTTCAAATCTACAATCAGTTTCTCTCTCCAAGATACAGTTTTTTTTTTCTTTTTAATATAACATTTTAGGTCTATTTTTTGTCAAAATATACAAGCGTTAAAACGTTATAGGCAACATAGGATCACATAAATGTTGCGATAAACTTAGAGGTAAGCTAAGACACATCATCAGGATTAAAATTGCATAGGAATCCCAGCCCGAGACGCTTTTTTATTATGAACTGTTTCTACATGCGTTTCCGAAAAGATCAAAATAGGAAAATACCCATAACCACATATGATAATATTTCCATGCATGAGTACCTAAGCAATTTTAATCCTGATGATATGCTTTAACTCCCTTTTACGCTTGCCGCAACATTTACGCTACCACCTGTTATATATAACGTTTTTAAACTTGCAGATTTTATGCAGCGTTTTTAAACTTGCAGAAAAAAATAGACTAAAAATGTCAGTTAAAAATTTTTAGCCTTAGTAGCAAAAATAAATTTCAAATTAGAAATCCACACACCAGAATTAAGCATGACCAAGTATTAGTATAAATGCAACGAAACATTTTGTTCCTCAGGGTAAGTTAAATGAGCGAAACGGCCAATCTATTTCTCCGAAATGAATAAAAGTTAAAAAGTTAGAATTCCTATAATTTATAACAATAACTATAGGATGAGTTGATTAACTTATTATTTACGCTTTCAAATATTAAATTAATACATTAAAAATCGGATTTGAACATTGAGAATCGACGTAATTCTTCCTTACATGCTATACTTTCAGCTTGATAAACACTTTTTGATATCAGTTAATAAGTATAATTTCAAATTCATTACTATGTAAAAAAAAATTTAATGACAATTTTATTTTTAGAAAATTTAATATTATCGCGGGTAAGTAATACAGTTACATTGAAAGGCTGACGAATTTTAAAAAGTAAAGATTATGTCACAAAACTGTATTCCTTTACAGACGTCGCCAAAGCAGACGAAATTATCTCAAGAAATGCAGCAGTATAATGTCACTGTTAATTCATTACAAAGTAAAAAATAATAATTCTATTTCTATTTTTATTTTTAGAAAATTTAATATTATCGCGGGTATGTAAGTAATACAGCTACATTGAAAGACTGGCGAATTTCAAAAAGTAAAGATTATGTCACAAAACTTTATTCTTTTACAGACGTCGCCAAAGCAGACGAAATTATCTCAAGAAATGTAGCGGTATAATGTCACTGTTAATGAAATATCTTAATGTACGGACATGTAAGAGTGAAAAGGTTGTAATTACATCAGAAAGAAACTTCATTACGTAGCTATGATGACATTTCTTGTAATCGTGTTGTACTGATTACTTTATCAGCAATAATGATGTAAGAGGCATAAAGAAAATCTTTTGTAATGAAAGGATATTAACGTCCATCTGGTGTTCTATTCATTCTAAATATTTCACAATCATACGGCACTTAAAAAATTATATTCTAGAATTTTCAAGCAATGCTTCCCAATTTTTGCCGACTATGCAAGAAAATATTTTTATCGAAGCTTATGGGATCAGGGCAAAGATGAAGACCCCGGCTTAAGGCCTGGTTTCTTAGGACAGGACGTCGTCAGCTGGAAATCAGCGCTAACCTCTGATTGGTCCATTTGTGAGTTTGATAGTATACGTCATCGAACGCTCATCTTGAACTACAATTGCCGTCGAACTCAACTGCAGTTGGATTACAACGTGACGTTAACCACAGAAGCAATGGCGGACGACATTTAACAGCACATTGAAATCAGCCAAGATTTTGATTTTGACATTTAACATAGCTTCTTCATTAAACATAGCACTCTTAATTTAGCTTAGCTATAATGTGTTTTTTCCTGGACAAGTCATTATTTGTTCTCAGAAACACTGGTCGACAATAACAAAATCAATACAAATTCAAAATAAATATTTGTTTACGTTATTAACGCATGCGCAATGAGAGATAATGTCTGCGTTGGACCGACTGCTCACGCTGAGCTAACAAAAAAGTATTTTTTTGGCGTCAGCTCTACGTCAACGTCCCGCTGACGTCCAGATAAGGCGCTTGTCCTAAGAAACCAGACCTTTAGGTGGATCGACAGTATTGAGATGGACATCAACGCTTTGAGAATCAAAAACTGGAGGACAGTCGCCAAACAGAAGGACAGTTGAAAGAAACTCCTAGAGATGGCTTAGGGAAACTCCAAGAGAAGGCTTAGGATGTCGCGCCAGAGAAGAAGAATGATGTCAGATGAATTTTATTTTATTTCATAACCGTCGTTGAACAGTCAACAAGTTTTGGGTTTACGACTACTAATGCTTAACTCCGTAGCCTTGCAATTTCGAACCCAATCCAGAGGACAAGGGAGCTCATGGATCAAGTATTGCCAGAAATTTGCCTTCGTGGAGGACTTTTTGATAGAACTAACCAGCATTTGCCTTACATTGAGAGGAAAACCACAAGAACCTCCCACGGTTAGCCTGACGGCAAAGGGGGTCTAACCCATGATCCGTCTACCGTTGAGGCTATTTCACGTCAGCGCTGCGGTCGATGCGAGTCGGATGTGGAATTCGTATCGATCAGGTGTGATTCGAACCCGGGTCTCCTCATTGGAAAGCGAACGCTCTATCCTCTGAGCCATCATGGCTCATGCCACAGGTGTGATTCGAACCTGGGTTTCCTCACTGGAATACGAACTCTCTATCCTCTGAGCCATCACGGCTCATGTCAGAGGAATAAAGAAAATCTTTTGTAATGAAAGTATTTAAAGGTCCACTTAGTGCTCTATTCATTTTAAACATTTCACAATCATACGGTACAGGGCACTTAAAAATTATATTCTAGAATACTAGAGCAGTGCTCCCCAGCTTTTGTCGGCTATGGAACCCAAAGTGATTGTTCATCCTTAGATGATATCCCAGACTTGAATCTGTCAAATGTATTGGACAAAAAAGCATTTTTCTTAAGCCACTAATATGCAATACAGTTCAACATGATTCACAGATCTTAAAATATTTTGTTCAACAATCTAGAAACAATTTTCAACCTATCGGAGTACACTGTTTCTGCCTCACGTAGTTTAATTAGATTTCCTACAATTGTGCGATTTTTTCCAACCTGACCAATCCTGTAATTTAGCAGTAATGATGTTTAAGTTGTTCTTTCATTATAAGTTTCTGCAAATCTCAACAAAAAAAAAAGTCTTGACTCGGAGAAGCCTAGGGTTGCCCAGAACACCACTGAACTAGAGAACAGTACTGCGATTTAAAACATGCATTTGCAGAATAAAAACATAGTACGTTAAATCACGAATTCACTTCGAAAACATAAAAAAAAATCAGATTCAATGTAGATTTTAATCCAATCAAACGTTATCAGAAATGGTTGCCATTGACTACTGCCCTATCCTTGGGTAGGTTGCGTTTGTGTCACCGATCTAAATTCAATGGATTGATAAACATGAAATTGAAGGATTGCGTTTCTAACCGGATACAGCTCAGTGCATCCACTATCAATAATGTCTTAAGAAAATCGAATTGGAAATGCAGAAAACAAAAAAGAAGACAAGATCAGTAGAACTTTTATTACCTGGATATTGGAAAATCGATAGTGTTGTAATACTTAAATAAAGTAGTATATATTATAATCAGTATCGAACTATGACCAGATAGAAACAATTTTCAAATAAATTAACAAGTTTTTTAAAATAAACTAAAAATCAAAATACACACTTCATAAAACGAATTAAAAAAATCTAAACACTGAAGCAAAAATTAATCTTGGAACTAATAGAACTCAAATTAATGCCTAGGTCCCGAAATTTGAACTGATGTTATGTTGAAATTGAAAAGTTCTCTTATTGACCACTAGGGTGGCGTGACTGAGGATTGAGAATAGGCTTCCAGCTTGCTTTGAGACTGGTTATTTACATAATATCTATACTGAAATGCAAAGTAGAAAATGTTTGGATACATTTAGAATGTCTGCAGTTACATGGAGCTCAGAACTGGTATTCACTTCAGAAATTTAAATAATTTTAATACAGAATTGACAAAATTTGTGCTGTTCTTTATTTATACAGTATTAAAGCTGCCCCACGTCTATCATTCATTTTATTACAGATTATCAATTATTAATTATTATTAATTATTTATTAATTATTTAAATTATTAGCTTAACTTTTGTTTCGTTAAACAGGTCATGTTAAAGGTTCCCCTGACAATTATTTCCCGATTTACCTGGTATTATCAATAAAATATATTTCTGTCTTGAATGAAATTCTTATAGTTTTGAAACGTTTACACCTATTATTGAAAGTATTTAAAGAATAAAAAATAAACTTAATAAGAACAAGTATATCCGAAAGCACAGCCACCTACGACTCAAAGATGTCACTTAAATAACTGCTGCGTTTAGTTTTGATTAATTTTAAACTTTTAACGAATACCGCACATCGAAAAAGACTTAACACTAATCAAAAATAATTATATTTATTGCGTGCATCAAAGTGATAAATTAGTGTTTAGCATTTGCTACGAGCTCTCATAGAAACTCTACACAGATTATAAATAAAGGTGACGTTTAAAGCTATCATGTGCAATTGAAACTGTTAAAACTATGCTTTTGAACATCTAGGTATATAGATATGAAAAAAGAATGGTAGATATTCATATTTAGAACATCTTAGTGTGTAGATATAGAACTAAAAGAGTAGATATTTATATTTTGGACGTCTTAATATGTAGATATGGAAAAGAAGTGTGTAGATATTTATATTTTGAACGTCTTAGTATGTAGATATGGAACTAAATGGGTTAATATTTTGAACGTCTTAGTATGCAGTTATAGAACCTATATNCAACAAAATATATTTCTGTCTTCAATGCAATTCTTATAGTTTTGTAACGTTTACACCTATTAATGAAAGTATATTTAAAGAATAAAAAATAAACTTAATAAGAACTAGTATGTCCGAAAGTACAGCCACCTACGACTCAAAAATGTCACTTAAATAACTGCGGCGTTCAGTTTTGATTAATTTTAAACTTTTAACGAATACCACACATCGAAAAAGACTTAACACTAATCAAAAATAATTATATTTATTACGTGCATCAAAGTGATAAATTAGTGTTTAGCATTTGCTACGAGCTCTCATAGAAAATCTACACAGATTATAAATAAAGGTGACGTTTAAAGCTATCATGTGCAATTGAAACTGTTAAGACTATGCTTTTGAACATCTAGGTATATAGATATGAAAAAAGAATGGTAGATATTCATATTTTGAACATCTTAGTATGTAGATATGGAACTAAAAGTGTAGATATTTATATTTTGGACGTCTTAATATGTAGATATGGAAAGAAGTGTGTAGATATTTATACTTTGAACGTCTTAGTATGTAGATATGGAACTAAATGGGTTAATATTTTGAACGTCTTAGTATGCAGTTATAGAACTAAATGTGTAAAGATTTTAAACGTCTTAGTATGTAGATATGGAACTATATATGCATATATTTATATTTTGAACATCTTAGTATGAAGATATGGAATTAAAATTGTAGATATTTATATTCTGAACGTCTTAGTACGTAGATATGGAACTAAAAGTGTATTTATTTATATTTTGAACGTTTTAGTATGTAAATATGAAAATAAATGTTTAGATATTTATATTTTGAACGTTTAAGTGTTCATGCTAAGCATGGTGTGGCTGACTGTGATATGGCTATCCCGTACTTAAACAGAGCGATACTCCTCATTTCCTTACATAATATATCACATTGTTTAATTAGAAAATGTTTCGCATTCGGCACACAGTCCCCAAACTTTCATTCCTATACATGAAAGAACTATTTTTGCGTATTCATGTTTTGGTGCGTGTGTTTTTGATACAATTAATCTAAAGCCATGTGAATAAAAAAAAAGTTGGCAACTGACCACCTTGACTAAGTGACTTTCAGATACTGAGCAAGAAGTAGTCATTCCTCGAATCACACAGAAGGTTATACAAAAGGCATAGTCATCCATCAACTTCGTTTAAGAAAAATAAGAATTCGAGAAGAAATTAATCAATAAAACGTTTATGAAATCAGACGGGAAAGACTGTTCAGCTTCAATTAATAACCCGGGTGACATTTATGACACTATATTCACATTCAAAGATGTTCAGTGTAAGATAAAAAAAATTTAAAAAGAAACTTTTCTTTATATTTTAAAAAATACAGAATTTTGAAATCATAACATTATTATAACCTTGGAAGGAAGAAGAAGTAAATAAAAAAATGTTGCTAACTTCTTCAGAAAATTATTTTTATTTCAAAACTTCATTTTTTATTTCTCATCATTTACTTTTAACAGGCAGTTATTCGATTAATAAAAACGTTGCGAACAGTATAAAAAAAAAAAATTATTTTTAAATTGATCGAACGTTAAAAAAAATTAATCTTAATACATTTCCCCGTGTGTTGAAACTAGGATTGCGCAACAGATAGTGTATTTTTTATTTGTTTTGATTTTTTAACACTAAACGTTGAAGAAATGTTAGCTTTATATTTGTCATTTTTATGAAAATGAAATAATTAGAAAATAAGTATTAAAAACAATATTAAAGTATTTTTAACATCCGTTATATGCCTTTTTTTTATCTGATTTACCGTAATTAACGTTTTCTAAGGCAGTGATTTCAGCCAAAATAAATTAATGTTAACGCTCCAAACTTGCAAATCATTTTTGAATAAAGGGTAAAAACATTTTTTATTTGGATACATTGCCATAAACTTCTTTAGTTTCAACGTAAGGTTTTTCCTAAGGATCAAAAATTTTATGTTAACAATAATTTCTTAAGAGTTAAATTTTCATGTTAACAATAATTTCTTAAGAGTCAAAAATTTCGTGTTAACAATAATTTCCTAAGAGTGAAAAATTTCATGTTAGCAATAATTTCCTAAGAGTGAAAAATTTCATGTTAACAACAATTTCCTAAGGGTCAAAAATTTCATGTCAACAATAATTTCCTAAGAGAGAAAAATTTCATGTTAACAACAATTTCCTAAAGGTCAAAAAATTTCATGTTAACAATAATTTCCTAAGAGTGAAAAATTTCATGTTAACAATAGTTTCCTAAGAGTCAAAAATTTCATGTTAACAATAGTTTCCTAAGAGTCAAAAATTGTTAGCAATATTGTTTTAAAAAAAAGGCTTGTTAATTTGCACACGCCAATGGTAAATAGAGCGATAGTTTCACCGCTTTAGAGACCTTTAAACCACAGGCGAATTGCATTTCAAAAAAGAGGGGCCTCTTCTTTTTTCAAATAGCTATTTTTTAATATGTAATTTCAAAAAATACGCGCCTTGCAAATTTCCATAATTCATTAACTATTTTTTTCAGGCTCATAGTTTCTGGAATATTTTGCACAACGTCTGAGAAACATGCATGGAGCTGACATCCTAAGTTTTCGCTTATCGACTAAATATTTCTAATTACTAGATAAACTTTAAAGTTTTTAATTTTAATTAAAATTCATCCCAACTTGTCGACCAAATATCTACCAAAGCATTTTTTTGTATTATCCTTAATTATCATTAAATATTATCTGAGTTTTCCTACAAAAGTACCTGCCTTTGACTATTCTTTATAATCTCATAAACAAAGATAGCAAATTTATTTTAACCGCAACATTTAAAATACCATTTTTATCAGCAACTATGCATTCTATTTTTCACTTTGTTTTCAAATATTAAGCACAAAAGTATATGTTTAGAATTAAATATCAACAATAACAATTGTGATTATCATGTGACAGAGTTTTAAAGCATTTCCTTGTTCGTGTTATCAGTAAAGCAGGAAACGAATGTTAAAAGTTGTATTTTAAACATTTTATTCCATTAAAGAGATTTTTCACTTTTTTCAAGCAAATTTTTTTTTACATAATGAGCTAACAAAAGGTACCTTATAAATACATTGTAGTTTTTTATTCAATTTTGCATTCATTAGCATATTTTGCACAAGTCTATCAAGACTTTAACAAAATTTTCACGAAAAATATTTTTTTTAATACTGTGGCTTATTGATCAATTTTAATTTTTTGGGTTTACGACTACTAACGTTCAACTCTGTAGCCTTGTAATTTTGAATCTAATCCAGAAGACAAGGAAATTCATGGATCAAGTATTGGAAGAAATATGCATTTGCAAAGGACTTTTTGTTGCAAACCCACATTTCGTTACATGGAGAGGAAAACCACGAAAACCTCCCACGGTTAGCCTGACAGCAACGGGACTCTAACCCATGATCCGTCTACCACTGAAAATATTTTATGTGAACACTGTGATCGGTGCAAGCAGCATGCGGAATTCGTATCAATCAGTCATTGTTGGGATTCGAACCCGGTTCACCTCGGATGTAATTATTAGAAAGAAAGCATTTTTAGGTTCTTCCCGCACGTTTACAGACTTAATTTTATAAGTTAATAATGTTTTAAGATTTCTGAAATGCGCTTTATTAATTACTTCCTAGGATTCATACTTCATTCTAACTGCATTCTATATCAATCTTCGTTTCATTCTGACAAATCTTTCTTACTTAAAGCGCGAATTCTTACGGCAATGCGGGTATAGTAAAAAAAGAAAACTGATAAAAGGTTTTCCTAGTGACCTTGCTAGCAAACAATGTTTCTATGTCAATTGTATTGAAATTAACATATATAAACATTCACAATTGTAAAACAATATCACTTCCATTAAAAATCAGCTTCTCATTTAATAAAGGTACTATATTTTTAGAACAGCCATAAAAATACGGAAGTTCCTATAAATTGTGACCATTTCTGACAAACTACTTTTTAATATCAATCACATAGATATGTGTCTTAAACATATAAAGTAACTTACTAGCACCCACAAAACAAAATAATCAGTATTTTGTAACATATTACACAAAATATACATCTTTTAAAAAAGATTTTTCTGAATTATCATTATTTTTTAGGCAAATCCATAAGTATAATTAAATTTTCAATATACTTCTTGGATATTCTTCAAAAAATAACTAAAAACATTGATAACTGACAAACATTTATGAAAAGATATGCCATGAAAAGTTGCTGATTTAATAAGAGATTTTTCTAATCAAAACAGCTAATAATCTATCAGCATAAGGCAGTGAATTCAAAATATTTCTATATTGACAGTAATTACAACAAATTGGTATGATTCTTAAACATAAAGCTCCAAGGGAGCTTTTAAAAATAAAATTAAACAAGTTAATCGAACACAGAAATATCTAAAACATAGATTCAACCACATGGCATAGAACATTAAAGACTTCGTTAACCTTCCCACAAATTAAAATTTAGTTGTTTTAAGTCAACTTAAAACGAATAAAACTAAGTTTACTTATCTTGATTTATCATGTAGGATGAACCCAAGTAAAAACGTTAATTGCATAAATATAATGTTACAGAGTAAGTATTTGAAAAGCTTTCTGAACCCACGAGTTTATTTTGTTAACAGTTAAGCTTTCGAAAGGTATTTCTAAAAATCTAACTAGCATTCACGTTATTCCTGTTGGTGGTTCTCTGTATTATTAGCAGATGGCAGCACAATAGGAGGCATTTACAACTTCCTCTGGATGATACGAATGCATTGATTTACCCTAATTTCAGCTGCTATGATGTCAGAGGAACACTTCTGGTTTGATTTTTTTTTTTTTTTTTCTAAATAGAATACTGGGTAAATAAAGTTTCAAAATAAAAAAATGAAGTGCAAATAAATTTTAAATTCTAAAATGTAAATTTATTAGAAAAACGTCCCAGCGTGGCGAATCATTATTACAATGTGTTGGCCATTATCAATATCATCATTTTTGGGGCTGAATAATATTAAGTACAATTAATAACTACAATTAATAACTTCGTTAAAAAAAAAAAAAAATTAAAAAAAAATTAAAAACTAATTTTGTTTAATCTAGTCATGCAAAATCAATGGAAAAGGACCATAGGTAATTTAAAATATTTTTTTTAACATAACCGTATTGAACTTACAGTTTTGTACATGTCTGCGTAGACAGTTTCCCTAATTACTAATGATTTTTATTTTATCCCGTTGCAAAAATAGTAAAAAAAATTTAAAAAAAAAAAACAAATAGCTTTCTAATTTAAGACAAAATAATTATTTTTGCATATTCATTTCTTTCTTACTTTCTATTCCGGATATAATAAAGCATTACGACAGCCTTAACGATAATGATATTTTTTACGGAACTCTCACCAAAACAGAGAAAGAGAAACTAATCTCACCTTAAGTCTTTTTAAATTATAGCTTTTGTATCCTTTGTTCGACAATAAACATGTTCTCATCTACTACTATTTTGCCAAGCAAAAATTTGTCTATACAGCCTTCAAGGCTTACAATTCTCTCATGCATACCACGCATTATCATTAGGAATTCAATATGTATGTTTTCATTAACTCCGGATAAGCATAACAAGACCTATACTTCGATCATACAAACTTTGTCTTATAAATGATTAAAAAAAACGTCAATAATAATTTTTGTTACCTTTTTCGTTAATTTAATTAAATTTATTTGAAGAAAATTAACAGAATTGTAATTATTTGAGGATTAAAAATGGAAAAAGCTTAAAAATACCAAAAATTCTCTAAATTAAAAAAAATATTAAACAAAATATGCCAAGAAATTAAAAAATTGTACTTATTTGAAGATTAAAAACAAAAAAAAATCTAAATTCACCAACAAAAAAAAAAAAAAAAAAAAAAAAAAAAAAAAAAAAAAAAAAAANAAAAAAAAAAAAAAAAAAAAGAACATTATACAAAATGAGCTATAAATTAACGTAATTGATATTGTTTGAAAACTAATCGAAAAAAAAAATTTTTAAAATCGAAAAAAAAAATTTTTTTTAAACAAAATGTGCCAATAAATGAACATAATTGCAATTATTTGAAGACTTAAAATAGAAAAACTAAAAGTACGAAAAAATCGGGAATTTTTTTTCTTAAATAAAACATACCGAGTATTTTATTGCAATTGTAACAAAATGAGTCAAAATTAAAGATAATTCAAAAGATCAATTCGTCATATGAAATACGGTTTTTTTAGAAAATATGTTAATTATTAAAGTATCATAAAATTTTAAGAGTTGTCCATAACTGTTAGGTTACATTTTGACTATCTTTTTAGTCTAATGATGAAAACGGCACAAAATGTGAATATGATAAAAACGAAACTGATGAACTTGTGAAAATGAAATGAGATTTTTTTTTCTTTCAATATCTGTAAAACTACAGCAGCGCTTCATTGGTTAAAATCGTAAAAATATGCAAAACATTCAAAATAATATTTGAATTTTAATGATTTTTTTCTACAGGATTATTTTTTAAAATTTAAAAAAAAAAAGAAATACTTAAGCTATTTGTTCTTTTTAAAGTCAAAACAATTCTTATCCGCATTCTAGTAAATATAGTTAAAAGTTAAGGCTTTGCTTTATATATAAGGCACACCAAATGCCCATTTTTTCTCCTCGACGAAAAAGTTAAAAGGTTTGTTAAAAGAGTAAAATGGTTTAATGTACAATACGGAGTAAACTGATTAATGCTAAATATGCCAGTAATAAGACAAAATATTAAAAAAGCTAATAAGGTAAATATACTTGATGAATTTGAAATATAAATAAATAAATTAAATATTTACAAGCATAAATTAGGTGTTTAAATGTCGAGAAAAATGAATCTATGAACCTGCATTTCGGTGTAAGCCAAGAATACAAAAGAGTAGTTGAAACTGCTGCACAAATAGCAGGAAAAAAAAATTTCCCGCTATGTTGAACAATTACTTTTGCGAAGTTATGGCGTTTCAAATTGAATACCTGCAAGTGATGTCAGTGTAGAAAATCGCTGCATTTGCCAATTCAGAAGACAATCTGGTTTAACACTTCAGCGGAACGTCGCTTACAGGTATCCAATTAAATCTGATTTGAATCTCATAGTTAGGCATAATCATTTCACTTCTTCTGGAGTTGCAAAATTCCAATTTTAAAAATTTGCCGAATGACTCTATATAAATTTTTTCGAGGAATTTCTCAACACTTTTAAGACATTTATTTATTTTGAATTTCATTTTTTGCTTGCATTGCATTTCATCAATTTTTCAGAAAATCTGTCAAAAGAACTTTTCTTACACCATTTGTCATACAAGATTAAAAAAAAAAAAAAAATGCAGTATTTTTTTCCTAAATTTAAGTCGACCTTTTTAGTAAAAATAAAATATTTGAATAAAAGACATAAAGGACTAGAAAATTTTCCTAATTTTCAAATAAAACAAAACGATAAACTCACCGATGTGTCAAGCAAAAAAAAATTTATTCAAGCTCATTCAAACAACAAGAATTCAGGAGGATGACAACTCAACTTGACTGGTCACGATTTCAACGCGTGTAAAGTCCTTTCGAAAATCGTTGATCGCCAAACATGATTATTTGGCACGATTGAATGATTTTAGGAGCAGGAGAATCCCTTGTTTGAAATAAAAAGTAATAAAGAAACCAAGAAATATGTTCTGTCGTGCCTCCAAGGGTTGAATATCTTATCGGAAAATTTTATCGGACAAAAGCGATGATATTAAGCAGTGTCGTAATCCAAAAGTCTGCTGGGCTTTGTGTTGAAGGTGTTAATCAAGTGTCACGATACGCGCATAAACGAAAAACCTGAGATATCGTTAATGTCAGCTGAAATCCTTTCGTTTGGCTCCTTTTGGCAAGTTGTGATATGTGCGATAAGAAGCAATCGTAAACAGGATACGTTGGAATTAGTTTCATTATGAGTGTCATACACACATGTTTAATTAAACACATTTCTGATATGTCACAATCGATTAAAGATTCCAATAAGTCCTTAGGTAAAATTGTTCATATTAATTTTGGTAATATCTCATAAGACAGAGTTCGTACGTGGGGATGTGAACTGTCATAACCACCAGCCAACCTTTAAATAAACCGTTTGAGAACGTATTATGGCTTATGACTGAATTATTCAAGCTGAATACAACAATGATAACAGGGATGTAACCCTGCTATTATATATATATAAAGAAATACTATGCTTTTATGTACTGAGATTTATCAATTTTTTAAGTAATTATAATTATTTGTAGCATTTTTTCTTAATCTAACTTTATATTTTTAGTTATATTTGTTCTCAATATATGTTGTTTAAAGAAATATTGCTTTTAACAGTTATTCTTTTTTTCTGCNTAATTATAAATTCGGGAGTTTCCCTTCGGGACTTCCCCTTCTGGTCTGGCTGGCGCCTCTCAATGTCAAGAGGATGATGCTACTTCTTTTAATATTACAAGATGGTGAATGACGTAATGTTCGAAGCTATTACACTATAATACTGTAACAACAGCTCCATACTCCACATATATATATATATAAGTAGTCTGCGCAGATCATCTAAAAAGCGAACCAGTTGTGCGCATGAATCCACATTTTATTTTAAAAGTAATTGAAATAATTGTATCATATATATTTGAGAATTGAATCGGTAGTGGTTGACGAGTGAATAAGACAAACCAATCATATTCATAAATTAAACAAGTTTTAGGCATATATTTGCTACCACTTTCTTATTTTTAATAGATTTTCTATTAAACGGTTCCTTCGTAGACTGGTTTACCTTCATAATGGTCTGATCGGACTACCTATAAAAAACAGTGTGGAGGCTTTTAGTTACAGTAGGCGTTGATGGGCGTTGTCCTCACACTATTGTTTTGATATATTTTGTTTGGGCTATATTGATACAATATTAGAAAGCACTTCTTTTTGCGGATATGATCGTGTGAGCTGATCAAGAGATTATATCTTTTCATTATTTTGTTTTCCAGCTATTTAATAGTTTTTTTTTTAATTATAAATTTTTTTAAAATATTTTTAAAAATATTTCATTTTAATAATTTTTTTTCTTCTCTTTTTCGTTAATCTTTATTATTTTCAATGTTTTCTCTATATTTTTAACTTGTGTCACTGTGTGTTGTGTTAACTTGTTTTATTTAATTTAGTAGTTTGTAGTTTAGTAGTTTAGTAGTTTAATTTAGTAGTTGAATTTAGTAGTTTGTTTGGTTGTCATTTCACAGTAGGATTTGAAAACGGTAAGGCAGCACTGAAACTTCATAAGTTTGGCGACCACTGTTTCATATCAAAATTGTAATTTTTTATAGAATTTACTTTTCTGGCGCTTTATTTTCCTTTAGGCTTTACAATCTCATTCAGATGGCAAAATACATAAGCGAGAAAAAATTGTAGAGTAATATTCGAAAATCTATAGTTATTACTATTAATATCTATAGTTATTACTATTATTATCTATAATTACTGTTAATTTTCGAAATGTAATATGCTTAGTACAATAAATGTTAATGTAGTTAAAATTTTATTTTATAACCGTCGTTGAACAGCCAACCCAATTTTGGGTTTACAGCTACTAATGTTTAACTCCTAGCCTTGTAATTTCGAACCCAATTCAGAAGACAAGGGAGCTCCTGGATCAAGTTTTGGGAGAAATTTGCCTTCATGGAGGAATTTTTGATGGAACTAACCCGCATCTGCGTTACATGGAGAGGAAACCAGGAAAACTTCCCACGGTAAGCCAGACGGTAAGGGGACTAATCCATGATCCCTCTACCACTAAGGATATTTTACGTCAGCACTGTTGTCGGTATGAGCCGGGTGCGGAATTTGAATTGACCGGCTATCGCTGGGATTCGAACCCGGTTCACTTTCATTAGGAGGCGAATGCTCTGTCCTCTAAACGGTAACCCATTCTAAGAAATCATTAAAGCATGTTAACTCACTGTAGGAAAACAATATTCTCGAATTTCCAGTTAATTATTTTTGTTATGATACATTATTTAATGTTTTACAGATATTATGAGATTATGATACATTATTTAATGTTTTCGATGGTTGCAAAGTTACGAGCCATGATGGTTAGACGCTGAACTGTGATTGTAAAAAACTCGAGATCATTCTTTTCATCGAAAGTTGTAGCTAAGCGTACTTCAAATCGAGCTGTATCAATTCGCTTGTGTAGTAAAGGCAAACAGTTCGATATTCGGACTATATTACGAACAGCATGCTCTATAGCTGAATTACTCGATGCTCTATGAGAGAATTTAGACTCAATTTACCATTTAAATTTCCGATAGCAGAATTAATGCGCCACAGATTTATTTTTGACTTGCAGAGAAAAATTAGTGATTTCAAATATCCAATCACAAGCTCCGTTAGAATTTTTCCATGGTACTGCAGATTAATATAAAGGTTTTGACTATTAGTTAATTCTTAGTTTCAGTAAAAATAAAATTATGCTGTCTTCCATTACTTTAAAACCAGTAAGTACCTACATTTTAAAAATGTTCTTTCTCCATCTATGACTTTGTGTAAAATTCGAAAACAAAAAGATTAATTTCAGAAATTCCCAAATCTTAGTTGCAACGTTATAGAATTTCAGGTAGAAGAATAAATACGCTGCAGATTTATTCTCCCTTGCAGGAAAACATTAGCATATTTAAATATTTAATCACGTGCTCTGCAGATATATATTAGAATTTTTGCATTGCATTGCAGATCCAACAAATACAGAGATTTTGTAGCGATTTCTATTAGTTAATTCAATTTCAATTTTAAAAAAATTATGCTGTCATCCATTACTATAAAATCAGTAAAGCACATTTTGAAAATGTTCTTTCTCTTTGCTCGACCTTGTGTTTAAATTCCAAAAAAAAAAAAAAAAAAAAAAAAAAAAAAAAANAATTTCAGGTGCTGCTTTCAGTATTTAATCAGCTTGCAAATGGTGACAGAGTTATTTCCTTTAAAAATGTCATTTATTGTAGTACATAAGGAAACATCGAGCTTTTATTTTGAAATGTTAGTATGGTTCTTGAAAAAAAAAAACTCCGCTATGCAAACCATATTGAAATGCTGTTTACTAGAGATGGTCACAACCTAACAGAATAGTTACCAATTTTAAAAAAGTTCTGAAACATGTCGTGAAAATTGTATAAAAACAACTTGATTTTGTTTTCGTGTATCAAATTTCTTTGTAGAATTTGTCCTTTGTAGAATTTGTAGCAGCTTTATAACACTAAAATCATTTCAAGCTTTTCCTCCCTTTAATCCTTCGTTTTTTTCTTTTCTTTTTTTTCTGTCAGACGAAGAAACAAGTTTTCAAAAACGATATAATTTTTTAATCTTAGTCTAGATGAAAATCAACTTCCAGTAAGCAATGTCACTTTCAAAATTTCATTTTCTAAAATTACTAAGAATAGAAAAGAAAGAAAGAAAACTCCTTTTTCTGGAACGAAAACTTAGTTTTGCTCGACTAAGTTGCTGATCTTTATATAAGGTTCCACCAGCTTTAACACGAACAAAGCTCGCAACCAAGGACTGTAAACATAGACTAAAATTTCGTGCAAAATGTCTCTTACCTTTTGAAATCTATCAGTTATGGTTAAAGAAAAGACAAGGTCGTTAAGAAGGCTGTTGATAGTTGGGAGAAAATAAAATAGTGCTTACTAACCAAAAAGTTGCTTGCCCTAGTTAACTATCTATCCATGAGATACTAGTTGAATAAATTACAACCCAACCGGTAATTCGTTCATTTAAGTTTATAATATGCTTATTATTTAAATTAAAACACTTTTATAAAGCAAAAGCTTGTAAAGGCCCAATTTTTATGATTACTCGATATGCTGTTTAATAATGTATGCAAAGTGAACGCTTATAAAGGCCCGATTTGTATAACTCTACTCGATGTGATATTTAATAATGTATGCAAAGTGAACGCTTATAAAGGTCCAATTTTTATGACTCTACTCGATGTGTGTTTAATAATGTATGCAAAGTGAACGCTTATAAAGGCCCAATTTTTATGACTCTACTCGATGTGTATTTAATAATGTATGCAAAGTGAACGCTTATAAAGGCCCGATTTTTATGACTCTACTCGATGTGTGTTTAATAATGTATGCAAAGTGAACGCTTATAAAGGTCCGATTTTTATGACTCTACTCGATGTGTGTTTAATAATGTATGCAAAGTGAACGCTTATAAATGCCCGATTTTTATGACTCTACTCGATGTGTGTTTAATAATGTATGCAAAGTGAACGCTTATAACGGCCCGATTTTTATGACTCTGCTCGATGTGTGTTTAATAATGTATGCAAAGTGAACGCTTATAAAGGCCCGATTTTTATGACTCTACTCATTGCGTGTTTAATAATGTATGCAAAGTGAACGCTTATAAAGGCCCGATTTTTATGACTCTACTCGATGTGTGTTTAATAATGTATGCAAAGTGAAAGCTTATAACGGCCCAATTTTTATGACTAATTCGATGCGTAGTCTAATAATGTTTGCAGAAATTTCTGAACTTAAACTTAATAACAGGGCGAACGTTGAGTTACAATTTACAACTATTTTGATTATTTTTCCTTAACTTTGAAACTATTTAAGATTGTTATAACGCAGGAAATAGATGGGGCTATTCTTCGCTGCCTTCCAAACAAAAATTTATGTTGTAAGGCATCACATGTAACAAAATCAAACGGAGTTAAAACACAAGTTAGATGGAAGAAAAAAACGTGAGAAAAACAGTGAGACGAAAAGAGGTCCATCAGCATTTTTTGTTCATTGCACTTATATAAAAACAATGTGACTTACAACATAAAACCACTTAGATCTAGTTTAGCTTTTTCCTAACTACGCATCTATTTTAGATTAACATGACATTAATGGATGGAGCTATATGCTAAGTCGTCCTTATAATATATGCATTTGCGGTGTGAGCCATGGCTTGGGAAAAGAAAAAATTTCATATATCGCATAGGGTCATATTATCCATACTTAGCAAATACTCTCCATGGTAAGAAGTAATGAAGAACACCATAGATTGACTTCGTAGCGCAACACTGAACTGGATCAACAGACATGTAAAATATTAATATAAATTACATGCAGAAACGAAGGTCATAAATTAACATGTAAATTAATAACCAGCAGAAAATATCAGTAAGTTTGGACAAGAATTAAATGCGTCCTCGTAGTCGCTTTCAATTTTTCAGGTAGTTAGACAAAAGCTAAAACAGAAATTCTAAAAACCTTCTATCTATCTAAAAGAATGACTTTTACATGGTTTTATTTTTAAGGAAAGAAGCTAGATTTTAGGCGGCTAATATTTTGAATTTACATAAATAGCACAACACTGCGATGCCTTTTAAGTAATGAAAAAAAACATGTAAAATGTTTACAAAAAACATGTAAAATGTAAAACATGTGTAATGTTTTACATTTACATTTACATGTAAATGTAAAATTTGTAGCAACTAAAACATGTTAAAAGTTGCTACAAATAAGAACTTATTTTTCTTTAGAACATTTTAATGAAAATTCCTTGAATTATATTACTTCATTGAGTATATAGTTGGTTAAAATGCAGAGATGCCAACTGCTCCGGACACGCCAAAATAATTAAAAAAACGGTAAAGAACTACAAGTAAATTTTGGAAATATTTGACTATATTTGCTTGCTTCTTGAAAGGTATAGCATGAAACAGGTGTAAGAAGTGGTGAATTACATAAGCCTACGAATTATTTAGAAATAGTGGTGGATAAAAATCTACTAAATTGAATTTATTAATCATAATTGATAAACTACCACTTTAAAATATATATATACTGTCCGGAGCAAGTTGGCATCTCTGAAAATGCTTAATGGGAAATAATACAAACCACAAGAATATTCCTTGATTTTGAAGATAAGGTAGAAAAATGCTTTTGATTTCAGTTTTTTTTTTTTTTTCTTCGTCAACAGAAGTGTTTTTCCCCACTAGAATTATCTTTGTGGTTTATTATTTCGCATTATTTTTTCGGAAGAGAGATCAAATTAAGTATATTATAATATTTATATTGTTAATAATGAAATGGAAGAAAGTTTTCGACAAAAAATTCAACAAATAAGGATTTAGGAAAAAAAAAAAAAAAACAGGGACACACAAGGAGGATTGCCGCAACGGCCCCAAGCATTAAGCTTAAGGGACATCCATTTGACCCCTATTTACGGGTCAAATGGACCCCTATTTTTGACTCCTATATCTTTAAATCAATTATAATTATTTTTAATGAAATTACATTTTTTACATATAAATATTTGACACAAGCAACATATTATATAAAGAATAAACCATGAATTTCAAATGAATTTATTAATGAAGTTTTAAATCAACAAAATACAAATATTCCTTAAGAAAAATTGAAAAATACTTTGCTCTAAGAAGTAAATACTTTACCACAAAAGAATTATTTAAATCTATATTAAAATGAGATTAAATTATGAATTTAAATTTCTATAAAAACATATATTGATAGTTTTTTTTTTTTCAAATGAAATTTGCTCTTTTGTTGATTTTTTCCCCTTTTTTAATGATTAGATTGATCTCATCTTTACAGGGGCATCTGATCGAAAAGTTAGCCCTAGAAATCAGGGTTTATTGATTTTAATCGGATTAAATTAAATCAAATTATTTCATAACTATTCAAAAATTAACATAGCATTTTAATATGAAATCGTTTAAATCTCTTATCGATTTTTGTGATTTTAAAATTTATTTGCTAATATATTTTTGTGTTGATAAAAGTTTCAGTTATCAAAATTGCATTAGTACATAGTTAGTAATGAATTACAGTACTTTTGAATTGACATTTTGAAAATCTTGCAAATTTTTTTTTTGGACTTTTCCAAATGCTAAATTAAGGTAAAGAATAAAGTGAAAATTAAAAAAAAAAAAAAAAGAATCGCAAACCTTAGTCGACGTCCATCAGCGTACGCCACTGATACAAAATCTTAAAATTTTTACATAAAAATATCACAAGTAACACTTCACATTGGAATATTAAAGTCAAAGTTTCGAGGTCACGTGAGCTACTCAAGGGAAGTTGCAATATCAATGCATGAAATAAATATTCAATAAGTGGGTCAATTGAATGCTCTTAGTCCCTTTCTTGGAGGGAAATAATTTTTTTTTTATCAATTATTTTAGATTATTCCAAGTTCCGGAATCGAGTGTGAGTCGACCTGCATGGCAAGGTCAAAATTTCGCATTGAGAGTCAAGGTTGCATACCATCACTTCCCCTCATATATGGAGAAAGCGGATTTTTGCCTTCATAATGATCCATTGCCAGTTTTAATATTGTGTGAAACAGTGTTTTAACTGTAACCCGCGAAGACTTTTTAATTTGTTTAAAAATCTTTAAAAAGGAAAAGCAATATTGAACCACCAATAAATCTACACCAATACCGTGTAGTTTTAATATCAATACTTTGGTAATAGCTTTTACCCTGAAAGGGGATGCAGGATGATAGTAAATTTTGACTATATTGGCCGCGAGCAATATTACCTTGCTAAATTATTCTGAATCTTAATTTTTAAGAGATAAACTATGTTCCTAATAACGTAAACAGGGTACGTAACCAGATTTTTTTAACAAAAAAAAGCACATTTTAAGCACTCAAAAATATTTTCACGCTCCAAAAAAAAAAAAAAAAAAAAAAAAAAAAAAAAAAAAAAAAAAANAAAAAAAAAAAAAAAAAAAAAAACAGAATTAGGATCTGTGCAGTTAGAAAAATTATTCTTTTTAATCTCGTTTGAGGTTCTTAATTTATGAACATAAAATCAATAAAATTCAAAACCATTTTCATAAACTTCACATAATCATGATAAAATACCGTAAACCGGGGCGAGTCTACCCATTTTAGTTTTATTTAATTTTCACTATTTTAAATTGCAAATAAAGAAAATTTTACCGACGGAGGACTTAGTTCAGACTCTAAGGAAGATGGCGCTGTAGTAGTTTGATCCGTTTTTATTTATTTGGTGTCTTTTTAACCGACCTGTTCAAACGTCTTTTGAGAGATTTGTATTGAAAATCAGCAAACTTTTAGTTGGTGCTCCGTAAGTATATTATTATTATTACTATTTTCACTTTGGTTAAGTGATAAACTTATCTAAGACTAAGATTACATTAATTTTATATGAAAAAAAC
>NC_092212.1:73429477-73442127 GCF_043381705.1 Parasteatoda tepidariorum
TTGAAATGTTTATTAAGGTGTCCACTTACATATTCGGTTAATAATTTTTATTTGTTTAAACAAAATTACTTTGTTACAATATAATAATCTAATATCAAAAAAAGTACTTACGTAGCTTGAAAATATCTTTTGTGATGTAACTCTTTCAAAAGTACATAAAAATGGTTGCCAGCAGGGGTGTACATGTAGATTTATTAAATACACCTTGTGTGCCACCTAAGAACCAAATCTAGAACCCGACACTCGAAATTTTTGCTCTGTTACAATCGTACCCTGTTACAATTGACCCCACTCTCCCCTACTGTTAACTAGTTGAAATTCTGGAACTACTCGGTACCTAGTACATAATCGGTAACAATCCTATGGAACAATATGATGTGCAGCATGGAAAAAAAGAAAAAGAAAATGGACCATAATGAATAACTTTTGATCTAATGATCGGATCTTCACGTTCTAGGAGTCAATCTTAATGGTTCAAGGGGGAAGCCTCAAACATGCTAATTCATACGAGGGTAGGCTATATTTTAAATTTCGAAATCAAACACAAAAACGCACTTTCTCTAAATAAACATACGTTTTTATCGACGGATTCGGATTTCTGACCCCCAAGATATAGGGGGTGGCCGCAATTTGGGAAATATGGTCCCAATAGTTTGGTCAGGAGAGTGTGGACCCCTTAATGTCAATTTTATTTTTTGNTATTTCGTCATATCTCGAGAACTTTTTGAGCGAAATGAAAAAATTAGCACACAATTGTAAAATTTATTTGTCCAAAGAAAATTCCACGCAAAAAATATTTTTCAGTAAATAATTACTATTTTTTATTATTTTATTTAATAATGGTCGAAAAAATTAATAAGGTATGCAAATTTTTGCATTGTTTTAAATTATCTAATTTTACGTTACAAAATACAAAATTTGAGCAAAATCGGTCGAATAGTTCCCGAGAAATTTAATTGAAAATTTCGCACTTTTTTTGAAATTCAATTTCTTAGGAACTATTCAAATTTTGTATTTTGCCATGCATAATTATACTCTTTGAAATGAATCAAAAAATTGTAGACCTTACAATCCAAAAAATTTTCGACCATTAAATAAAATAATAAAAAAATAAGAAATATTTACTAAGAGTTATTTTTTTTCAAGTAATTATCTTTGGATAAAAGAATTTTATATTTGCATGCAAAAATTTTTCAATTCCCATTAAAAGTTCTTGAGATTTCCATTAAAAGTTCTTCCCATTAAGAGTTCTTCACGCAAAAAGTAAAATTAACATTAAGGGGTTCAAACTTTGGAGCGCTCCCCAAACCAAACTATATTTCCTTGATTGAGGCTACACCCTATATTTCAAGGGTAAGAAATCCGAATCCGCCGAAAAGAAATTTATGTTTATTCAGAAAAAGTACGGTTTTGTGTCTAATTTCATAACTTAAAATATCGTCTGAACTTATTAATTAGCCTATTTGAGGACCTTAAGATTGAATCCTAGAACATGAAGACCCAATCATTATTTCAAAAGTTATTCAGATTACTCCGTTTTTTTATTTATTTTATTATTATTTTCTTCTTTGGCACACTGTACAAATGTCACCTTTTCAAACACTGTGGCTCATAAATTTTTTCCCTAGCCCTTCAATTGTATCTTGAATATCAGGCAGTGATTGGAAGTACGTTATTCACAACTACAATAGTTTCGAACAAAAAGTAGCGAAACTACTGTAGTTGCTACTTTTTCCGTAGTTTGTAGTGTAGTGAGCAGCAGAGTAGTCTGCAACGACTACTTTTAACGTTAGCTTAGTAAAGAAACGAGCTTCAAACGAACTAATTTTTCAATTCTGATAGCTATTGAAAAAATGTTAAACTTTAAGGATTATTTTTGAAATTTCAAAAAATATCAGAAACAACTAGTAGCTTAATGTTTCATTTGAAATAAACTTAGAATATCCCGACAAAAAATTTAACATTTAAAAATTAAAACAGCATTTTTAATCTAAGAATTTTTATCCCAGTTTTCCCATTTAATTACGATGGTATTGCTTAATAAATTATAACAGATAGGTAATCAGTTCAAATAATATAAACAAACAAGTGACGTCACACTCTCGGATGTTTCACAAAGACAATTTGATATGTTTTGTCATTATTTTACCCATACATTTTTCATCAATAACAAACTTTTCGGTACTAGTATCACAGAGATGCCAACTGCTCCGGACACGCCAAAATAATTAAAGAAACGGTAAATAACTACAAAGTAAATGTTGCATATATTTGAATATTTTTGCTTGCTTTTCAAAAGGTATAGCATAACATTAGTACCAAAAGGTGATGAATTATATAAGCCTGTGAATTATTTAGAAATAGTAGTAGATAAAAATCGACTAAATTTAATTTATTAAACCAAGAATCACAATTGATAAACTACCACTTTAAAATATATATTTGCTGTCCGGAGCAAGTTGGGATCTTTGGTATCATCATAAAATATATTCTTAAATTTTTTTTAAAATTTGAATTAATAAATTTAATTAGATTTATGCAAAAATTGCTATTTTTAACAACAACAAAAAAATTCGTATTTTTAAATCCTAAGCAACAAAGGGACCAACGTATAAAAGTATATATAGTATATAAAAGTGTATATCTTGTAAAAACGGGGATTGAAGAAGTTTTTTTTACATGTTAAAAATTCGCGAAAATAATCAAATATTTCTTTTATTTCACTGCCACTAGGAAAAACGTTTCTCAAAAAGTCAAAAAGCAATTTTATAAACAATGAATAATAACAAACTACTTAAGAGGACACCATAACACGGGAGAAACGTTTCGTCGCAAATTCTCTTTCACCTAATTTAAAATTTAAAGTACAGAAAAAATTGAGTTCAGACAAATCTAGAGTAAGCCATGAAATTTCAAAAACAAATGAAAATAAATTATAAGACGATAACTTAAGATTACTAAATAGAGTATAAATTATTAATAATTATTAATATTAATAATTATTAATAATTTGTTTATTAATTAAATATTAACAAACAAATTATTAATAATTTGTTTGTATTTTGATACTTTGAATTTTTTGTTCAGCAAGTGAAACTTCATGGCTGACTTTAGGTTTGCTTAAACTCACTTTTCTTTATTTTAAATTTTAAATTAGTAATGGAGGTGTGAAAAAGAATTTGTAATGAAAATTTTCTCCCGTGGTATGGCAGTCCTCTTAACTACCGTTCTTTAAGACTCACTCATATTTTTGAATCAACGATTAGTGACAACTTAAAAACTACGATTTGTTAGAACTGTCATACAACAAGTACCCACTTCTTTCCTAAAGCGAAACAGCTAAGAAAAACAAAAAGGATTTTCTATACTACTTTTAAAGCCAGAGAAAAATAGTTTAATTCTGTTAATATCATCAGCAAACTGGTCAATCAGCATACTGTTAATATTTCGTTGCCTGGAAACACTGTAAAACTATGCTTGAAGTGATTTCAATCAGCCTGGAAAGGTAGTTAACTTAAATGAATATCAGTCAATCGGTGTAGAATATTTATTATCAAATGACATATATAACTGTCACTTATCAAACTGCAATGCTGATAAATAAATAAATTTTAAATCTGCGAGTACAACGAATTTTAAACTACGGTTCTTTAAAATTTTCAAAAACAGTGATTACCCACGATTTTTCTTTTTTTAGGTGAAAAACAAAAAGTGAAAAACTACTTTTAAATCAAGCGAAAAATAATTTAATTCCAGACACAACAAGCTGTTAATATTCCATTGGCTGAAAAAGACTATAAAATTATGCCTGACGTGATTTCAATCAGCTTGAAAAGGTAATTACTCAAATGAATAGCAGTCAACCGGAGTAAAATATTTGTTATTACCAAATGCTTTACATTATACTTAACCAACACTTTTCAAAATGCACCACTGATTAAAAAAAAGTAATAATTTTTAAATCAACGAGTAGAACTAATTTTAAACTACGGTTCTTTAGAATTTTCAAGAAATAATGATTGCCCATGAATTTTCTTTGGCGAAAAACTAAAGTGAAAAACTACTTTTAAAGCAAGCGAAAAAAAATTCAATGCTGTTAATATTCCCTCGCCTGAAAAGTCTATCTAATTATGCCTCATGTGATTTAAGAAAATTTGAATAGCAATCAATTAGCGAAAAATATTTTTTTTTATCAAATGCCCTACACTAAATGCCCTACTACTATTTAAAATTTATTTATGAAAAAAAATAATAATTTTAGAAGTAGTAACGAATTGTAAACTACAGTTTTTTAAAATACTAAACAAATATCAATTACCCACAATTTTTCGTAGGTGAATAACTAAACAAAAAAGAAAAGAGGAAATAAAAATAACGAGCAATTTTTGTACTACTTTTAAAAGTAACAGAAAATAGTTTGATTCTAATAAACAACAAACTGTAAAGATTTCATTGCCTGCAAAGACTGTCAAATTGTGACAGAAGTGATTTCGATCAGCCTGGAAAGCTAATACACAAAATAAATAAATCGCAATCAATCGGCAAAAAATATATATAATATTATAAAATGCATAATTATAATTTTTTTAAATGCCTAATATCAAGAAATAATTTTAAAATCAACAAATGGTAATAATGAATTGCAAACTACGATAAATTCACAACAAGCACGATTACCCACTATTTTTCCAACGTAAAAAAAAAGTTTTTTTTTTTTATAGTACCTTTAAAGCAAACTGAAAATAGTCTACAAGAAACAGAAAATATCAAATTACACCTGAGGTGATTTCAATAAGTGCAGAAACTGAGTTCACTGGAAAAAAAATTTATAGCTATCAATCGGCTATAATATATATATATANTCAATATTATACAGAAATATAAGCAATACTCCTTAAGTGAGCGGGGCTACCCGACTCTCCCTTATATATCACAATAATGACAGAAAGGATTTTTAAATAAATGTCAAATTTCAAAAATCATCAAAATTGTATAATTAAAAATCAACCTTATTAATTTTATACTTCTTTAAATTATCCAGTATAATAGTATAACCTTGCGCATATCCTTTTTCGGGCCACTCCTTGGAAACTAACAAATCAAACGAGCTTCAGTAGTGCAGTTAGAAAGTGCCATAAAACAAATCCCTCTATTTAAGCTTTTAGCTCACTTTGCGCTTCTATTTTCATATTTTGGGATCTGGCAATCTCATTACGAAAACCTATTAAATCATTATTGAAGATTCCGGTAAATGTATGTTCGTCTGAATTCGCTACTCGCTTTATAGATATCGTTTTGTGTTTTATTCTGTTTTTTCTCTACATTTTATTTTCCGTTTTTTGAGCGGGATATATTTTATCATAATGTGTTCTATTTTGTTCCAATATTTTTTAGTGGTCCTCACACTATTATATTGCTATATTCTGCTTTGGCTACATTGATACAATATTAGAAAGCACTCCTTTTTGCGGGCTGTCGTGTGAGCTGATAAAGAGTTCATATCTTTTCATTTTTTTTCTGATTTTTTATTATATGTATATGTATTTTTAATATTTTTTAAAAATATTTTATTTTAATAATTTTTTTTTCTTCTCTTTTCATTAGTCTTTAATATATTCCATATTTTCTCTATATTTTTAACTTTATATATGCATAATAACATTATGATATACATAACTATTATTATGATTAATAAAAAAAATTAACGATAATTAAAAAATTAACGATTTCGACAACATTCGATTTACAAGTTTCGATTCTAAATAATTCTCAACAAACGTTTACCCATACTTCAAGAAAAAAAATAAAAACTGTTCTTTTCCAACTTTTAAAGCAAGCGGAAAACAGTTTAATTCTAGTCACAACTAACCGTTAATATTTCATTGCCTTCAGAAACTATCAAATTATGCCTGAAGTAATTTCGATCAGCTCCGAAAGTGAATTCACTTAAAAAAAAATGAATAGCAATCAATCGACGACCGGAAGCAGTTGACTCTCATAAACTACCTAAATAGCTAGCATTCTTTAACAAAAGGCAGAATTATCTTCTTTTTTTTTTCTTTCCAAAAAAGAAAAACCGAACTTCACCTTGGTAATCACGTTTAAAAGAAGAGTTTTTCTCTCGGAAAATATAAACGAGTTGAATGAACCCTGACAAAATCATTTCATCAATAATAAAGGAAAAATAGTTTTCTCCAACAGAATTGTTTCATAAAAAATTCATTTCTTCCTAACCCATTTCTTTCCGTTGAAGAATGAAACTAACCGCAATTGTAAAAACGATTAAAAACTGGAAGAAAAAAATTTTTTTTGAACTCTTCCTCTGATTATAACTTTCTTTACCTGATTTACATTCATTTTTATACATCCATTTACACATTTAATCCGTCTATATTCTAAATGGTCATTCTTAACTATAGTGTAGTTTCTTTGCAGAGAAATTTTCGTTATATGATGGTTAAGAGTAAAGGATAAGAGATTTTTGCAATTATTTATGTAAATGTTCTAAATTTTTAAATCGTGATAAAATCAAAACTAATTTTTTTACTGATCAAATCCTAGTAAATGCACGTTCCAAAGGTTAGATCCACTTTTTGTAATAATTTTGTTCTATACTCCGTTGCAAGTTAAAAAAACCATTGCGGTGTAGCATTCAAGTAATAACCTGCTACTGCAGATAGCTCCGTTTTGATTTATTAAATTATACAAATATGCCTTCAAAATAATATAAAAGCTTTTAAAATGAAAACACTTCAGACAGAAATTTAATTCGTGCTATCTTTTAAGATATATATCATAGAATTATAGTTTCTTAGTCTTACTGGAATCCCAGATTTGGCAATATATTTCATTAAATAACATTCGTTTTTGAAAAAAGAAACAGCTATATAACGTTGCTAGAGCATTGGATTTGATTGGGCCACTAAAAATGACGCATCTTGTGCTGACAAGATTGCACTTAACAAATCAAATGCGAGAAAAAGAATTTTTACTTATACTTCACTGTAGAAAAGAATCGTCTGCAAAAAACAATATTTATTATTCTTTCATCAGTTTCTTTAATTACGAACACAGAAAACAGTATATTTGTTAAGATTTTTAGTTATAATTTTTATTTATTCTTATTACTTGTTAATTTAATATTCAATAAGTTTTGTTTTTCTCATTTCACACGATTTAAGAAAGGTAGCAAAAAGGCTGTGTAAATCGTTTCAAGAGTTGGCGATGTTGATATTCGTTCGAGCTGGGAGTTTAGCCTCCATTTGGCTGGCACTTAGATGCAAACATTCATTATAAATTCAAAAGTCATTAAAAATAATACATTTATAAAATCATTAATTTTAATTGTACACTGAGAAGAAAAGTAAGGTAAAATCTACCAGAATGTGATAACATTTTCCGTATTTCTAGTTCTGTAATTTTTATCGGTAATTTTTACCGAAGAGTTTTGGTTATAATCTAAAGATTAACAACGAAATATGGCTTTATAATATGTGATAAAATTTGATAAATGTGAGAAATCTTGGTAAATTTCATCATGACTACGGCATAAAAACCATTCATTTGGTTAAATTTTCTTTTCAGTTTTGTATTTTTCACTAAATGTGTCGTAAAAAGAATTAATTTTGAAAACAGGAAAAACAACCAAATGAATGGTTTATGTGCTGTATATTTTGATTTTATAAACCAGAATTATGGTGTGTTATTTAAATCAGACATGTCATATTACTATACAGTGCAGTAAATTTTAAAAAAAAAAATTCACTGTGTTTAACTCAAATTTATTGCAATTGTATTGTACAAAATTTAAACTTTTCATCCACTTAGATAATAATAAGCACTTTTTAAATCGAACGATTCTGTAACTTTACATTGTTTTACATTTAGTAATGTTAAATTTTCATAAAAATTTTCACTTTGTAAGATCCTTTCAAAACCTCTCACTGTTTTATACTAATCGCAACACTCTAGGTTAACGTAGTTTTAACACCTCTATTTTCAATATAACGTACTTTTTATGGTTAACATCATTGACCATTACACTCTTTAAATCTCGTATGAAGCAGTTAATTCTTTGTGAAGCAAACAGTTCTTTGTTTATTTTTAAAAATTCGGAGAGCGTTATATCACCTGTTATTCGTGAAGTTTCTTCAAATATTCCAACAAATAAATTCCAAATGTCTTATTTTTAATTGTAGTTGCTTCCATTAAAAAAATTATAAAAAAAAGTTGGAAAAAAATTTTTTTAAGAGAAATACCACTCCATTATATGAAGAATATTTCGATTGTTATTTAACGCTGAGGTTAAAAATTTCGTTAAAGGGCAACTCGCTAAAGATAGAGTTCGTTATAGTGAAATTCTACTACATTTTGAACATTTATTCATTATAAGAACCCATTCATAAAAAACTAAATATCTGCACCATTATATCCATTGCAGAAAATTTAGGCTTGGCAATTAATGGAAGAAATATAGTTTTACAATAATATTGAACGTTATTACTAAAAATAAAAATTTAAAAAATTGCTATTATTTAAAACATGAATGTGTATAGAAAAATTCAAAGCAAATTTAAAATTGTATTTTTTGTTAAAATTGGTTTTTTAAAATCTATCTTTAATACTATGAAATATAAAAGCGCAATTTAGATGGTTTTTAACCTTTATAAAAAAATTAATTTTTACTTTAAAATATACTACATACCTCCAACAATTATGCGATAATAGTTCTCAAGTACTTTTAACAAAATTAAATGAACACATATTTTCAGCGAAGTGGTTCTAAATCACTTCAACGTCTGGATAAATTTTGAAACACCGAATACAAAACGAAGTCAAAGTTCCAATACATCAAAACCAAATTTAGTCTGCTTAGAAACGTTTACAATTCAAATCAAAACCACAAGACGAACTAAAAAGAAAAAAACGCAAATATTCCGTTTTTTTTTCTTTCTAGTTCGTGTCCGCTTCCATTAACTACAGTGATTTAAAAACTTCAAAGCACTAATAAAATAGTATTTTGTTCTTGTGTTTTTTTAATACGACTCGTAAATTATTTTTAAAACAAATTAAATGAACTGTATCTAAAAGCTGTTATAAGAGTGAGGATAATATTATCGGTGCTTTGTGATCTAACCTAATATAGTTTTTGTTGTCACCATAAAAACTACAAAATAAAAATTAAAGAAAACAAACAAAAGTTAAGCAAATTCACTTGTTCTTTTTTTTTCCAATTTCGTAAAATGATATTTTCTACTTTATTCAAAATTAATTCGAACTAATTTCATTACGTTTATTATTTTTGGTTTATCGTTCGTTTAGTTTTGGGTGATCTTGATATAGATAACAATTAATTCCGTTGATCTCCAACCTATTTTTACTCTAATCGAGCTTTCTTACTTTTTGAAACATAATATAAAAATTGTTTCAAAATTAGTAAAGTACTAAATAAGTCAAGCATCCATTACTGGTTTTAAATACATTTCTTGTACCTAAACTACGTTAAATTTAAGTGCGAATTTATTATCTTCTTATAGCTTAACTACGTTAAATTAAATTGAGAGAAATTAATATTGTACCTAAAGTACGTTACATTTAATTGAGTAAAATAAATGCTCGTGTTTAAACTTTGTTAGATTAAATTGAGAAAAAATACCCTAGTGTCTGTAATTTAATTGAGGAAAATAAATGTTCTAGTATCCTAACAGCGTAAAATTCAATTGTGAAAAATTAATAATAAATAAATAATTTTTATATTTTTTATTTTTATGTATTTATATTTATATATTTATATTTATATATTTATATATTTATATATTTATATATTTATATATTCATATATTTATATATTTATATATTTATATATTTATATATTTATATATTTATGTTTTGATAGAACATTAGGGAGATTTCACACTTATACGTTAGCTTCTATACGCTTCCGTACGTAAGATTTCAAGTAATTGCGCATGCGCACTTCTTGTGCGCCTGCGTCAGTTCTGGTGAAATGCACATGAGCTCCTGAAAAAATATCGAACTTACGTAAGCGAAAGTAAGAAATTTTGTAAAAATACGTAAGTTAAAAACGCTAACGTAGTGGAATATCATTTTAACTTTGACTACAAAATCAAAGCAAACATTTACATTGGATGTAGATTATTTCTTTAAAACTGTGGCATGCGATTCAAGATGCTTTGCTCTACGTGTAACTGTGGATCTGTGAGCCCGAAACTTTTGTAGATTATAGATTCTAATGAATTCAGCGATAAAGAATGCAGCTTATTATTATTAATAATAATGTTTAAAAAATATTATTGAACTTCTATTGATTATTTAACTTAATTGTATGGTTAAAATAATTATAATTTTGAAATAGCGAAAATATATCTAGTTACTTATGGAACTAGTGAAATTAGACAACCATAATGTTAAACATAAACCAATAAAATTATTTTTTATTGAATGGACCAATGGTTGAAAGATCACACGATTCATTTCTAAATTTCATCAATACACTTCTTCTTCAAATTCAGTTTCCATGTCCATGTTTTTAAGTTCGAAGGTAGGCTTAAACAGAAAACAACATTTAACAGCTATAAACAGCATGCTTGTAGCTCTGTCTGCGTAAAGATTCGTAGCATCTGAAATTAACGCGAGCATGCGCAGTCGTTTCAATCTTAGGTAAGGGAGCGTACGGAAGCTAACGTATAAGTGCGAAATCTCCCTATTCTATCGAAACTACATTAAACTTAACTGAGAGAAAAAAATTTGAAATTTTGAAAAAATTTGAGAAAAAATTTTCTTGCATCTGAACTACGTTAAATTTAATTGAGAAAAATAAATGTTTTTTATCTAAACTACGTGTAAATACAGAAACTTTTGTTTTTTCACAGATATTAGTGAATTATGTTCCGTTCAATTCTAAGATTAGCTAAATACAAATTACTATTCCTAATTCGATACAAAATATAAGATATTCTTTATATTAAAAAACTATCGTGACCCATTAATGCTCCAGCCATAAAAAGTGGACAATGCATTAAAAATATCTTTGTGAAAAACGCGGTAATACATAGTAGTTAACTTTAAGTGGATATTTTTTCCTATTATATACCACTTTAGCTCTTAAATAACTACTGATTTAATTTCAGTTCCGTAAGTAAATATTTATATCATTAATCTAACTATCTCAATTCTGTCAGTAAAATAATATTTCTGACACTAAAACACTTGTGCAACCATTTATTTATTTATTTATTTTTGAAGAAAGGATACGTAAAAAAAAGAGAGGGTGCTGTAAACGCCAGGCTATCTTTTTTACGCTTCCTTTCATGTGATGAGTTTAACAGTCGTTTTCTAAAAACACACACATTTAAACGCACTGGTAAGAAAGTAGTAAATATAATTAAAAATAATAATTTTTTTTTTACATTAACATTTAAAGGTTGAGACAACGATTAATGCTGGTATACTTTTGTTTTTCTTCTAAAACTTCTTATAATAAATCGGGTTGGTTTAAAAACTACAGGCATCAATTCTTGCCATTCAATTCTTTCATGATAAAAGAGCCTAAACTAAGCTAAGCCAAAACCTGAACCAACTGGTAAAACTCATTAAAATTAAAAAATAAAAATATAAGATATATTAAAAAATTGAATAAAAACAGCTGTACCCTCATTTCCAGCACTTAATTAAAACTAATTGTCAATATTATTTGCAGCCCTACAAGCTGAGAATTTTAGTTTTGGCGAGGATTCAAAATCGGCGAGAAAAGAAGAAAGAAAAAGGCAAGTGTTCGTAAACAGTTTACGATTGTTACTGTTTAACTTAGAAGAGTACGTGTGATGCATTCACCTTTCTAATCTTGGCTCAAATACTATTTCTCTGAAAAATTTTTATTGCTGTGAGTGTTATTTACGAAGATTTCAGTGAAACTTTTCATTCTAAACTTTCACTAACTTTTCAATCGTGTTTCATATTGAAAAATTACGCTTATTCACTTTTAAAATTTCAATTTATTTTTTATACAATAATTACGTTAAGACATTTCTTAAATCTTCAATGTTTTTGCTTGAATTCTAAAAAATCAGGAATTAAAATTACTAATTAATTGTCGTAAACAACTCATTTCTTTAATATATGAATAAACGCTGTTGTAATTTGTCCCTAGATGGCACTACGATTTTATTGTTACTAGCACATTTGTAAAGTCATGTCTGGCAACAGTGAATGCAAATCGTTTGCAAAATTAAATTGGCTTATAACGAAGTTCTAAAAAAAATAGTGCTATGTCTCATTGGAGTTGTATTTATCAGTGGCCATCAGACGAACGTATATATATCAGTGGTCTGTCCAGACATTTTGTGAAAGGTCCGTTTTTCGCGAAATTGTGAAAAAATTACTCACATTCTTTCAACCAGGGTCCGCTTTTATGAATTTGTGCAAATAGGGTCCGTTATTGCAAAAAAACTTTTTCAAGGAGTTTTTAAATTGTAAAGACATACAAGATTATGCTCAACATTGTACAATTATAATGAAAAATATTAAATTTTAGAAAATAAACAACAATTGCTGCTTCTAAATTAGAGATGCAACATACAAATATTTGGTATTTAGCCTATACTGCTGAACGCAGAATATTAATTTCGGAC
>NC_092212.1:73442934-73450464 GCF_043381705.1 Parasteatoda tepidariorum
ACAAGGACACATACTAATTGTCAATATTATTTGCAGCCCTACAAGCTGAGAATTTTAGTTTTGGCGAGGATTCAAAATCAGTGAGAAAAGAAGAAAGAAAAAGGCATGTGTTCGTAAACAGTTTACGATTGTTACTGTTTAACTTAGAAGCGTACGTGCGATGCATTCACCTTTCTAATCTTGGCTCAAATACTATTTCTCTCGAAAAAATTTTATTGCTGTGCGTGTTATTTACGAAGATTTCAGTGAAACTTTTCATTCTAAACTTTCACTAACTTTTCATCAAATCGTGTTTCAAATTGAAAAATTACGCTATCGTGTTTCAAATTGAAAATCGCTCTATAAATTTCATTTTATTTTTTCTCTAAGACATTACTATGACATTTCTTAAATCTTCAATGCTTTTGCATGAATTTTAAATTGTTGTAAAAAAAAATCAGGAATTAAAATTACTAATTAATTGTCGTACACAATTCCTTTCTTTAATATATGAATAAACGCTGTTGTAATTTGTCCCTAGATGGCACTACGATTTTATTGTTACTAGCACATTTGTAAAGTCATATCTGGCAACAGTGAATGTAAATCGTTTGCAAAATAAAAATGACGTAAAACGACGTTCTAAAAAAATAGTGCTATGTTTCATTGGAGTTGTATTTATTAGAGGCCATCGGGCAAACGTCTATATATATGTTTAAATATTTTGACTAATTTTACAATTGGAATTTTTTTTAAAAGCAATGGTCAGAATGATAAAAATGTTTGTGTCCACTGAAATCTTTTTTTACTTTGATTTAAAATATACAAATTTCAATAAAAGTTAGTGAATTTATATCGTTAGTTAAATTGCTTTAAAATTATACTCATCAGTAAACCAGTTAATTCTAAAAAAAAAATTTTATTTTAATAAAAAAAATAATTACTTTCATTTTTTAATTCCTGCTATTAGTTCACACTCTTCCTATACATATTTATATATCTTGTTCAAATTTTCAATTGTTAATAAAATAATTTTTATTCATCCATTAAAAATCAAATACATTTTTTAAACTTTTACTTGATGTTTTTTCAAATTCATTAATTAAATTTAATTAATTTAATTTAGTTTCATAGAGGAAAAAATTATAATTATTTAATAAAAATTAACTAAAATATAATTTTTCTTTATTGACCTAAGAAGGAATTGACTTCAAAAAAAAAAAAATTATTTTACTTGTTTATTCCTTAATTATAATCTCCCTTCTTTATTCTTTTTACCGTGAGAACTTTTTCTAATAACTAAAATCGGTAAAACACTTTCTTGAATAAAAAAATAATAATCACTTTCATTCTTTGCATATCACTTATACATAATTAATCTTCAAAAAGAATTTATTAATTAATGCAGCAGGTTGAATATTTAATCCTCTTATGCTTACAACTAATACATATGAAATAAATTTTCCATAAAACTTCCACACATGGCGAATTTTATTTTTTTTTCTCTTTAAAAAATGCAACAGGTCACTGATAAATATACACATTATTTGATGTTGCTGTAACCAGTGAACAGGAAATTGGAAGGGAAAATTAGGAAATTATTACTCTGTCAGATTACTCTAACAGTCAGTGCACGAGACAAAAACTTCTCTTATTTTATCTTTTTTGTTTAGATTTCTGGTCACAGTCAGGCAAATGCACTGCCGATTAACCGTATCGAAACGAGTACAGATGAAAGCTATTAGTAAAAAGCACGGCTGCAATGAAAGAAACACACTCGCAAAGAAACTGAATTCGATTGCTTTGACTGATCTTCATATTAGAATACATTTAGAGTTCGAAAAAAAAAGGTTTGGAATCAACAATAATAGTTTGAAATCAACAATGATAGTTTGAAATCAACAATGATAGTTTGAAATCAACATTGATAGTTTGAAATCAACACTGATAGTTTGAAATCAACATTGATAGTTTGAAATCAACAATGATAGTTTGAAATCAACAATAAAAGTTTGAAATCGATAATTAAGTTTTGAAATCATTAATATAAAAAAGCTAACAATCAACAATAAAGGAATTAAATTTGAAGACTTAAGTCAACAATAATTTTTTTTAAAAAAACAATGGTGGTTTGAAATTAACAATGATTGCAAAAAATCAACAATAAATAAATAATAAAAATCAACAATAAAGTTTTAAAATTAATCATAAAAAAGCTAGAAATCAAGTTTTGAATGTAATATTATAACGACACGAAATCAACAATAAAGGTTTGAATTCAACAAAAAAAAAAGCTTGAAATCAATAACCATGTTTCGAAATAAACAATAAAATTTTGAAATCAACAATAATAAAGTTTCTAGATTGATATTATTAAAATTTTGAAATCACCAATGAAGACTCAAAATCACTAACAATAAAGATTTAAAGTTAATTATAAAAAAGCTCGAAATCAACAATAAAGTTTTGAAATGAAGATTACTAAGGCAAGAAATAAGGGATTGAAATCAACAATACTAAAATTTTGAAATCCACAATAAAGGCTTGAAATCAACAATATTTTGAAAACATTTTTGATAATTAAAGCTTTAATAACATACATATATTAAAAGTATAAGTCATCAAAATTACATTTTCTGAGAAAAAAGGAAGTTGTCTTTTTGGTTTTCTTAATTGGAATACACAGCTTGATAATTTTTTTTTTTTGTGTATTAAAATAATTAATTTTTAAAGTTTGAATAAAAAAGAAATAATCTATTATGAATTCAATTTTTTTAAAGAATTTTTTCATTTTTAATAAGCTTTTCTATATTTTAAATATTTTTATTAATATCTTTAACGAAGAATAATTTGTTTATTTAAACCCTTGCTTTCTCTGCACCAATCTAAATACGTGAAATTTATGTAGTGTAAGTTCTAAATTAAATATTTAATAAAAATTCATTATATAATCACAAAAATTACCCATAATATTTTTTTAATATCACATTTATGGTTAGGTGCTTTTATTTTAATTAGTGTTCTTTGCGAACAAATCATTTAATTTTCGTCGAAATGGCAACTTGTCCCGTATTCTAGAAACTTTCTTTTTTATAATCAGCTAAATTGGAACAAATACAATAAATAGATTTTTTTAACTGGATAGATCTCTAAATGACCTTGGCTACCACATTTTTTATGCATATCCTTAAATTCAATTAATGTAGTTAAAAAATGCGCAAATCAAATTTATAGAAACAAGGACACATACATAAAGGCCTTATTTGAAAAGAGACAAAATTCAATTTATGTTAATTTTGATGTATGAAAATGAACGAGTTTAAGTCCGATACGAGCTACAATCTTTGTGATTGTGCCCTCTTGTGTCCTTTTTGTTGCATCAAGAAATCATTTGAGGAACACCAGTTTTAAATCAAAGCATAAATGATTTATAAATAAAATATATACGCAAGAAAGATCATCTCAATAACTTTTGATCTAATAATCCAATTTTCACGAACTAGGTCTCAATCTTGCTGGTTCAAAGACTTAGCAGTAAATATGCTACGTAAATATTGCAGATGATATTTTAAGTTATGAAGCCAAAAATAAACAATATACTTTCAATGAATATACGTATAATTTCCGATGAATTTTTTTCATGATCTTCGAAATATAGGGGGTGGGGGATGTGAAACAATCTCAACTTCGATCTGAGCCAAAAGGCCGAGAAGCGATTGTTTTACACCTCCTCATATTTTGAAGGCCATGAATCCAAATTCATCGGATATCCAATATTTATTCACAGATCAACTCTGTTAAAATAGTTTAACCAGGCGAGTGGTTGAAAATTTGCACCCCATAGTCTTAAAATTCACATTTTTGTTATTTCACTGTATAATACTGATTTTTAATCATTTGCAGCTTCAAGGAAAAATTTCGGTTGGATCGTTAAATTTATCAAGCTAATAAGAAGAAGCCCGTGATGGCTCAGAGGATACAACGTTTGCCTTCAAATGAGGTGAACCGGGATCGAATCCCAGAGGCTGGTCTATCGAATTTCGTACCCAGCTCGCACCGACCACAGTTTCTACGAAAAATATCCTCTGTGGTAGACTGATCATGGGTTAGAGTCCCCGTGCCGTCAGGCTTAAGCCTGAAGGTTTTCTTCTCCGTGTCACGCAAAGGCGGGTTAGTTCCGTCAAAAAGTCCTTCCCGAAGGCAAAATTTCTCCCAATACTTGATCCTGGAGTTCTTTTGTCTTCTGAATTAGGTTTAAAATTACAGGAGTACGGAGTTGAACATTGGCAGTCGTAAACTCAAAAATGACCCGGTTTCTCAATCAGGGACCTGTCCAGACATTTTGTGAAAAGTCCTGTTTTTTGTAAAATTGTGAAAAAACTATTCATAATTTGTGAATATAAAATAAGCATTAAGTCGCATTCTTTCAACCAGGGTCCTGCTTTTGTGAATTTGGGCAAATAGGGTTCAGTTATTGCAAAAATTGCTACAAATCTTTTCAAGAAGTTTTTAAACTGTAAATAGATGCAAGATTCTGCTCAACGATTGCTGCTACTAATTTAGAGATGCAACATACAAATATTTGGTATTTAGCCTATACTGCACAGAATATTCATTTCGGACAAATAATGGAAACAAAAATCACTCACATATTTAATAATTTCAATTGACATATTTTGAATAACACAACTTAGTAATGTATCACTATTAATGTGTTACGCATTAAGTAAACTTAAACAATTTTTAAATTTATAATATTTTATTTAAAAAAAATTGCCAGAAATTAATTTTTATTTACATAATATTCTATTAATTAATTTTATGAATAAATATAAATTGATCAATTATTTATTTACAAAAAAAATATATGATTTAATATCAATAAGAATGCGCTAATCGGACCCTTCACAAACTTGTGAAGGGTCCGATTAAAAGATAAATTATTTTGAGAAGGGTAAGTTTTTATGATAAGATGTTTTGTGAAGGGTCCGTTAACGGACCCAACTTTCTTCTAAATAGACCCCTGTCAATGACAGTTATAAAAAATGTTAGAGAAAGATTTCTTTGAATCAAAAGGGATTAAAACATTCTTTTATCTGTCTGTCACGATGTGCTCCAAAAAAATCAGAAAATTCTGATTCACGACGTCGACGTTTACCTTAATTCCTCAACGTCCAGCATCATTTAAAAAAGACTTAATTCGAGAAGATTGAAACTTATGGCAATCATTTCATAACCAGGGTTTTAATCTCGAGGAAATTTAAAACGGATCTTCTCCGTAACATATTAACAATGCTACAGAAAATAAGTTATAGGAAATATAAATTGCTCACTTGATTTAAGAAAAAAGAAAATAATGCGCTGCTATTCGTTTCATCGTAGCACATTTCAAAAGAATAAAAAAATACTTAAATCAGAGAAGCCAAAACAATTCAACGATTCCATTGTAAGTGCCACGCTTGGCTTAGTGTCAGATAACAAAGAATTTGTTATTATTATATATATTGGAAAGGTTAACAATGTATTTATTACAATGGTTACCAATAAAATACATAGAAAAAAAGTTGAAGCATCTCTTTAGAAAAATCATTTGTAAAATAATTTAATCACCACTTAGTCTGTTGTCACGTGTGTTAGTTGTCGTCATACTTAATCCATATAGTATTACTAAAAGAGTGGAATTGCCGAATTGATTTTTAATTGCGTCTTATGATTCTTTATCTCTCAATGCAGTGTTTCCCAAACTGTGGTAAGCGTTTCCCCAGGGGTACGGGAACAATTTAGCGGGGGACGCGTTCTAATGCAAAATATCTTGCAACAAACGAAAATTTTTAAAAAAATTATTTTAAAACAAAGCCAGCGATGAAAATTTACGATTACGTATTTTTCTATTGGCTATTTTTGTAGAGTTAACAGTTAAAAATTAATGGTGTCAACAGCCAATTGTGATTTTTAACTTTTGTGCAATTTTTTATAGTAAAAAATGCATTCATTTTTTTTTAGTGGTACACAGCCAGGGGTCTGTCCAGACATTTTGTGAAAGGTCCGTTTTTGTAAAATTGTGAAAAAATTACTCGTAATTCGTGAACATAAAATAAACGTTAAGTCACATTCTTTCAACCAGGGTCCGCTTTTGTGAATTTGTGCAAATAGGGTCCGATAGTGCAAAAAAACTTTTTCAAGGAGTTTTTAAATTGTAAAGACTTACGAGATTATGCTTAACGCTGTAAAATTATAATAATTAAAAAAAATTAAATTTTCAAAAATAAACAGCAATTGCTGCTTCTAAATTAGAGATGCAACATACAAATATTTGGTATTTAGCCTATACTGCTGAACGCAGAATATTTATTTCGGACGAATAAAGGAAGAAGCGTCTGTCGAAGACAAAACTTAGTTTGTTTATATCTGTCTTTCTCTCCCCCCCCCCACCTGGGAAGGTTTTATTCGATTAGCAAAACAATAATGAAGATAAACAAATTTGTGAATGGTCCGATTAAAAGATAAATTATTTTGTGAAGGGTCCGTTTTCAAGCTAAAATATTTTGTGAAGGGTCCGTTGTTATGAAAAGATATTTTGTGAAGGGTCCGTTAACGTACCCAAATTTCTTCTAAACAGACCCCAGACAGCGTTACGAAAAATTTAGATAGGGTACACAAAAGTCTTAAGTTTGGGAAACACTGTCTCAATGTACTTTTATATATTTATGTGATTAAAAAAATTACCAGATTATATTTTGGTATGAAAAAACATCAGTTTCCAGTATTACTTCATTTATTTTATGTTTAAAAACATTTTTGATTAGAAACATTAAGTTGAGTCAATCAACATTAGAAAAGCGGATAACATAAGGACAAACATGAAATGAAAACAAAATTGCAAACTGAATAAAATTTCGATAAATTTGAATTTTTAACTAAATAATTTCCAAAAAATTCATATTCTGTAAGAAAGGATTTAATGAAGCATTTGATGTAATTTTAACGGAAATATAAGGCTTCAAAAAGTAAAATATCAATCTCTGAAAATTTAATAAAACACATTATATGCTAATAACAATAACTTAGTGACATTTTAGTTAAATTAGATGCCTTTTTGGAAATAATAGACTTAGCGGACGGTTGTGATTTTTGAAAAGTAGAGATTTTGCTGCCCTATGTGACAAACTAAACACGTGACAAACTAAACATGAGATTGAAATTTATCAGATATGTTTGAAAACATAATAAAACAATGAGTAAACTGCGCATATAAAAATTCTTAAAAACAGAATTTTTATCGGTGAAAGTGAAACTTTGTTTTTATTTTATTTTTCAATAATATGAAATAAATCCTTTCCTCTCCTTCTAAATTTTAGTTAAAAATTTAAAAGCAATAATTCTGATTCACGTTCTAATTACAGCAAAGCTGATTTTTCAAAGGACGCTAGTCAGAAATGGGTTGATAATCAATATAAGTAAAAAAAAAAAAAAAAAAAAAAAAAAAAAAAAAAAAAAAAAAAAAAAAAAAAAAAAAAAAAAAAAAAAAAAAAAAAAAAAAAAAAAAAAAAA
>NC_092212.1:73450538-73473441 GCF_043381705.1 Parasteatoda tepidariorum
AATTAAGTCTTTATTTGCACAAATTCACAAAAGCGGACCCTGGTTGAAAGAATGTGACTTAACGTTTATTTTATATTCGCAAATAACGAACAATTTTTTCACAATTTTACAAAAACGGACATTTCACAAAATGTCTGGACAGACCCCTGATATAAAAATTCTTAAAAACAGAATTTTTATCGGTGAAAGTGAAACTTTGTTTTCCCTTTATTTTTCAATAATATGAAATAAATTCCTTCCACTCCTTCTAAATTTTAGTTAAAAATTTAAAAGCAATAATTCTGATCCACGTTCTGATTACAGCAAAGCTGATTTTTCTAAAGGACGCTAGTCAGAAATGGGTTGATAATCAATATAAGTAAAAAAAAAATATACATATCGAACGATTTCTCGGATTCCTTGAAATATTCAGACAAAAAAAAGATACAAAAGAGTGTTTAATCAGCCATACTAAGCTGTCAACCCGGAAGTTACAACTCTCGACAATATTTAAAGTCGTTAAGTGGAATATCTAAGTAGATAAATATTTTTGAAATTTCGCCAGATATCATAATTTCACCATCCGTCGCTGCATATTTTTCAGTTATGTCTTCGAATTTTTAAAAAACACGGTGATTAAAATCCTTTTAAATTAAGTATTTAATCACATAAAACCATAACTACAAAGGGTTTAAGTTTTTGTGAGATATTAACTGTTTTTAAGGTGAATAGTTAGTGCTGAGAGAGCTTTCCTCATATTAAAATAATAAAGAATTCCTTTTAAACTAAATATTTAACCATATATAACCATAACTGCTTAGGTTTTGGGTTTTTCAAAGATATTACTGGTTTAGGTTTTTAAGGTTTAGTTGGAATATTTAACGTGAAGTAGGAAATATAGTTTTATAGATTTTTCAGTCTGCAACGTCATCCACTGACTAGCTTTTAAACTAATTTTAACACTTGGTGAGATTAAATTTTCTTGTTTTCTAAACAAAAAGCAGTAAATCATACATTTCTATCCTCTTCCGTTATTCTTCGAATGATTTTCATAATGGCTGTCCTTTTTGGAGCATCAAATTTGATGTGCTGGATATCATTTTGAAACATCCAGCACATCAAACTTGAATGTATCTACACAATGCAGATATCTTTTTTCAAAATTAATGCTAAAACATAAACAAAAATGTTCCCTTCATATTTATTTTTAAGTTTCTTGCTGTGCTACACGTTTAATTTAATTACTTTTTTAAAAAATTATTTTATCAGCAGGCCAAATAAGTTGACTGAAGTGTATATTATATATTCATTTTTATGTTTTAATTCTGTACCTAATACACATTTACTTTGGTTAATTTTTTTTATTTTTTTATCAGCAGGCAAAACACAAATATATCGAAACCTCTGTATTTGTCCTACTTTGTGAAAGAGAAAAATTTTTTGAATAAAATTATGATACGAAAAAAAAAAATTAAAAGATACAACCAGTCTTAGAAAAAGACACCTGCTATTACAACCGCTACCATTTCACTCCAATGGCTTCCAGCTTAAAAATCTATTCAAATCCCCCTCCTTTCCCCCCAAGAGATACAACTAGTACTCTTACAAATAATCTTTTCGAATTACGGGGAAAGCTACGTCGGGTAATGGTGCGAATAACGAAAAAGAAAACAGGATGCCAATTTGACATCTGCCGAGTTAATTCCTGCTCAGTTTATACGCGGTCTTAAATATTCAAGTATGTGCTTTTATGATCAATTTTTTTAAAAAGTCGATGTATCTTAGAAAATGTAAACATAAAAGTACAAGTCTGACCAAAATCAATAAAATAAAAATCCAATTAGCTATATCGAAATTTTAACTAACTTTTTTTCCCGATAACCATTATAAGTTCGATTGAGTTCGTTGCTTATAAGCTGTGTTTTTAATTGATAGTTTCTTTCTTTACTTTTTTACTGATAAATCAATGTGTATGTACTCCTCGCTGATCAATGAACTCTTTTTATAATATGAATGATTACGGCACTTTTTATGAATATACATTTACTCGCACAGTAAAAAAATTTCGTGAATCCTTACATCAAAAATGGTTACAACTACTTTACACTTTCGGCAACTACTTTACACCAAAGTGAATTCCACTAAGTGTACCACTACACCCTGAACCAAGAAAAGTTCCTAAGTAGTGAAACATCTAGAAATACGCCAAGTATACACTACTTGGCGTAAAGTAGCCGCTACTTATTTGTTATTCAGTAACCAATAAAATTTACAATTACAGTGAGATATGATTTTCACAAGAATCAATGAGGTTAATTTTACGGCACAATATAAAGCAATAGGAATCATAAATTTAGAATGGATACAGTTCTTAAAATAAAATTAGTTTTTTATTTAAACATACAGGCAGTGAGAATGTTAATATGAATTCTAACAAGGCTTAAGAAAAGGGAAGGGGATAAAAATTAAATATTGTGTAAATATTTAGAACAGTTATAGATAAATATACTTGTTACATAGTTAAAATACAATACATTTAAAGTTCACTGCCAAGTTTTGTTTCAGTGGATATTGTATAGTGGCGTAGAAGAAAAACTTGCGAAAGCTTTTTCCTTTATCCATGTAAGCTAACTTCTGGCAATATTCAGAATGCGTCAACTTTGTTGCTCTCGGAAACTAAATATAATAATTTATAATGTGAATGCGCATGAATTTTGTTTAAATTTTTTTTCCACTTTAGGGGTTTAGATTTTAATACACCCTTCAAATTGTATATGAAAGCTAGGTTTGGTATTAACCAGAAACATAGTGTTCTTTTTCAAAATTTTTTGGGTTCCTCAACATCAAATTCGAAAAGATATAATACAACAGTTTATGCAGTGTACTGTTAATTTTAAGGCTTTTTGTACAAGATTTTAACTGGTAAGAAAGAAAGAGCCAAATAAAAATCCTGTTAAGTAAGCAGAAAAAAAATTCGTGTGCACATAAAAATATCACTTTGTAATCACCAGGTTTTTTTTTTTTTTTTTTTTTTTTTTTTTTTTTTTTTTTTTTTTTTTTNTTTTTTTTTTTTTTACTTTCCAAGACTTTTAGATTGCTAAAAAAAAAATCACTGCAATATATTTCTCCCACATTCAACAAATAAAAATTAAATTTTGAGGTTAAATGTTTACATTTAATCACGAAACTCAATTTTAATTAACCCTCAAAATTAATACCCTAAAATTCAAATTTAATTAAGTCTCCACATAGAAGGACCAGAACCTGTTTGAAAGAGAATATTTGCGTTTTTGAATAAATACAACGAGGATTGTGCACTATTAGAATGAATAGAACGAGGAGTGCGTATCATTTGAAAAGAATTCAGCGAGAAAATGTACCATTTTGAATAAATACAACGGGTAACATCAACCTTTATGCTCACATAAAACGATAATGCTAATTGCAAGAACATCCAAGAGGTGGCCCCTTAAACGTGACTTCCTTTTAATTTAGCAACATAATTTTTATGAAACAAAGCTATTGGAAACTTTTAAAATTTGAAAAATGTTTAGTTGATTTTTGATAACTACGCATGTACACATAACGCCTACATTGCAGCATAAACATAAATGTTATAGTTTGATTAGTTGGTTACATATAGTGCTGGTTTGTGCCAGGCATTAGTTTTAAAAAAAAACGCAAAAATGGAAGTTGTTCTTGTGTAGAAATGGTAGTTGTCCGTAACCTATACATTGGTCTTTTATATCTTAGTATAATTTTGCGTCGATGCACAATATAAACATACGTATGTTTATACACGTCATATTAGTTGGTTGGCAATTAGAGATTAGACTGGCTAAATCCGGGCCGACACAGGCTTGTGCTTGTTTACTGAAAAAAGGTTTCGGGTTCAGATTCATAATAACATTTTCATAAACTTTTTTACGGCTTTTAAACAAACGTATGGTTCAATTATTGAGCATAAAAATTGCAAAATTTATACGGTATAAAAATACAGCTAAAAATCTGCTACTTCTGTTCGGTGCTTTTGCTTTCCAAGGCTAGCGTAAATAGTCCAGGGGTCTGTTTAGAAGAAATTTGGGTCGTTAACGGACCTTTCACAAAATATCTTTTCATAAAAACGGACCCTTCACAAAATATTTTAACTTAAAAACGGACCCTTAACAAAATGATTTTTCTTTTAATCGGACCCTTCACAAATTTGTTTATCTTCATTATTATTTTGTTAATCGAATAAACCCTTTCCAGGGCAGAAAACAAGAAAGATGGATGTAAACGAATTAAGTTTTGTCTTCGGCAGACGATTCTTCCATTATTCGTCCGAAATTAATATTCTGCGTTCAGCAGTATAGGCTAAATACCAAATATTTGTATGTTGCAGCTCTAATTTAGAAGCAGCAATTGCTGTTTATTTTTGAAAATTTATTTTTTATTTTATTATAATTTTACAGTGCCGAGCATAATCTTGTATCTATTTACAATTTAAAAACTCCCTGAAAAAGTTGTTTGCAATAACCTGACCCTATTTGCACAAATTCATAAAAGCGGACCCTGGTTGAAAGAATGTGAGTAATTTTTCACAATTTCACGAAAACCGGACCTTTCACAAAATGTCTGGACAGACCCCCGTAGTCAAATGACATTTGAACTATTTCATTTACCAAAAATTCAACTAATCTTAGAAACTATCAGTATAAAATCGCTCTTCAACCAAAAAGCACAAAATATGTATTATAAAAGCGCAAGGTTCAGATCAGTCAACCAGCTTGGGTAGGGTTCACGGAATTGCATCAGATAGGTTCTGGGTTCGAATCCTGGGCAAGGCATGGGTTATTTCTCTGTACTATCTGTCCTTACTGTGGGAGCAACGTTGGCCCACCTAATATGGTGCCCCTGGAAAAATGGCCAACAAATCCGCTCTTCAGATGCCTGTATGACGTATGTCATTCCTCAGGCAGGCATTGGTAGAAAAAAAAGTGTTCAGATCAAAAAACGTCAGTTTCAGGATCTTATTTCTGCCCTTCTTTAAACTAACGATCCTTATGTTCTTTGAGAAAATACACAACCTCCTACTAATATGAACGCAAGATTCAGGGCAAAAATGACAGTTCTAAGTCAACAAGTGAAACAAGATCACAAATTAAGTGTCACTGATGCATATACGAATCGCTTTTGATTTTCGTGATGGCCTTCATTTATAAGGCTCCAGCCGTCTTTATTTAAGGCTTACGGTTGATACAATAAAGAAAATAAAGTTATATAAAAACACATAAACAAAAGTAATCTACCGTGGTGGATAAGATTATTTATTTGGCTCTGAAGAATCTGATAACATTTTTATGCAAATTATAAGTTTAGAGCTATTTTCACTTGAGAGAAAAAAAGGAAAATTCTGAAAATCCCTTGTTTAAAACACGTTTAATGAATCAAATTCAATCCGCGATCATTAGAGCGTGTTAAATTGTATTGATGCCATTATATTTTATTGCGATTTCATTGGAAAACCAAACTAATAGGATTAAATCATTTCATTGATCGTTTGACGTAGAGTTTGCTGAAATCAGTAAAAGCAAGCTAAAGTTCTCCGAATTACCATACTGTACGAGAATGAAATTGTTTAGCATAAACTATTTAAGTAGTAATACTTATCTAGTTATATTTTCTCAAAGATAAACCTTGCGTATGTAATTTAAGATGAATGATAAAAAATTTAAAGAATGATTAATAATTGAAAATAAATGAAGTAATAGAGTTGAGAACTTAAATTCTTTGTTTAAATATATTTAATGAATCAAATTCAATCCGTGGTCATAAGAGCATGTTAAATTTCATTGATGTCATCACATTTCATTTCGATTACATTAGAAAACCAAACTAATACAATTGGGTATAATATAGCCTACGTCACAGGTTGTGTTGTTCCTACTAAATTTAACCCATGAACGGCATTTTCTGCGAGCCTAACTTCAAGCCACAAATAAACAAACGAAGTGTTCGATCGTTTAAATAGCTGCTCGCCAGATTTTATTGCATTATAAAGAAAAGTTATTGAAACTAAATACAACTAAATAAACAACAACAACTAAAACTAATAACAACAACTACTAATAACAATAACTAAATAAACAACAACTAAGTTCCATTCGTTTAGCATTGCGTCATATGTTGTTCCTACTAAATCGAAGTAGTTGTGTTTTTTTCATATTATACCCAATTAAATTATTTCATTGCGATTAATCGCTTGACATAGAGTTGGCTGAAATCAGTGAAAGCAAGCTAAAGTTCTCCGAATTAGGATACTATAAGAGAATGAAATTGTTTAGGATAAACTAATAGAGTAGTAATAATTAACTAGTTATATTTTCTCAAAAGTAAACCTTGCGTATGTTAATTTAGATAAATGATTTAAAGAATGATTAAACATTAAAAATAAATAAGAAATAATAGATTTGAAAACTTAAATTCTTTGTTTAAATATATTTAATGAATCTAATTCCATCTGCAATCATTGGAGTGTGTTGAATTGTATTGATGTATCACATTTCTTTTCTGTTGCATTGGAAAACCAAACTAGCACGATTAAATTATTTCAGTGCAATTGATAGTTTGCATAGAGTTTGCCGAAGTTAATAAAGTCAAGCGATAGTTCTACGAATTAGTATACTTAAGAGTATTAAAATTACATAGGATAAACTATTGGGGTATTTCGTAAAGTAACTAGTTCTATTTTCTCAAAAGTAAACCATGTGTATGTAATTTAAAATTTAAAGAATGATTATAAATTAAAAGTAAATGAGAAATAATAGATTTGAAAACTTAAATTTTTTGTTTAACCGTGAATCAAATTCAATCCGTGGTCATAAGAGCATGTTAAATTTCATTGATGTCTTCACATTTCCTTTCGATTACATTAGAAAAACTAAACTAATATGATTAAATTATTTCATTGAGATTAATCGTTTGACGTAGAGTTTCTAAAATTCTGTGAATTTCATTTCGAAAGCTCTGTGAATTAGTGTATTATACGAGATTAAAATTACTTCGAAAAAACTATTGGAGTATTTACTGAATTAACTGCTTGTGTTAACTATGAGTATGTTAAAGATGAATGATTTAAAATTTTAAAAAAATCATTAAAAATAAATAAGAAGCAATTGATTTGAAAATTCTTTAAAAATATATTTCATGCATAACAATTCAATTGTTAAAGATATGTTATTTCAATGAAAAAATAAAGATTTGTTGTAAAAAAATCCACTTTTCAAATTATAAACATACCATTTTTTTTTTTTTTTTAATAATAAGAAAATTATAATTTTTTTTTTATAGTTCACAATTGCTTTCTTTTTGTAGAAAAAAATAACTGTTTTAAATTTTAACACTTTGTTGGACTGCAGTCCATAATGATATGCAGAAAAATAAAAATTATAGAGTTATATTTACATCATTATATTCTTCTATATTTATAAACCTCGCAACAATTTACGCTATGGCTCTCGACCCGAAATGTGGTCTTTTATTTAAATTGTGGAGTCCTATCCTGATTCCTGAACAGGAGTATCCTGATTCCTGGGGCAGGTAAAAAACAATTACACTTCTTCAGTTGCCAGAATTTTTTCTTATCTTTAAAAAAAATATATAACTTCCAAATTTCCTTACATCAATATTCTGTTACATTATAAGCTTTTCAGTTTTTTGGAAGAAAAAAAAAGAGCGAAAACAGTTTATACAAACGACCATAATTTTTTCGATTCTAAGAGATTTTTTTTCTCTTTAATTTTTAATGAAGAATTTTTTCAGTTGTTTTGTGACTAATCAAGTATTGAATTTACGAATATAAATTTAAAAAAAGAATAAACATAAAAAAGGAAAAATTCATGAAAAAATAAGAAAACATACTTTTTTTTACATACTTTCTAATTAGAATATGCTATACACATACGAGATGTCAAATAGTCAGAAAACTTACCATGCATGTACCATATAAAAGACGCTATAAAATTTACCATTGCAATAAAAGAGAAGCCGAAAAATTTCAAACATAAAGCGTTTATGACACATTTACAAAAACGGTGATTTCTTTGTGATGACTGAAAAACATTACAAAAATTTTACATTAATTACAAAAATTACTAGGGCGTCTAGAGGTTCCTCAAAATTACTCTGGTGCTTTATAAATTTCTGTCATAAAATGTTTTAATTATTTAACATAAAACATTCCTAATCACCACAGTAATCCGATAAATAAACACATATAATTAATTATATTATGGATAGGGTGAAAACTTTGAGCCTTTAAAGTCGTTGCTAAACCAGATCAATATAGTGGTTGTAAACTACCATCTAAAAAACTACCACTATAAGTTAACTACCACTATAAGTTAACTACCACTATAGGTTAATTACCACTACATATTAAATACAATTATAGGTTAAATACCACTATAGTTTAAATACCATAATAGGTTAACTATCATTATAGGTTAACTTTCACTATAGGTTAACTATCACCGTAACAATTTTGAGGGACCACTGAATACTTTGTGTTACTTACAAATTTATATAACAGATTTTATTTTAAAATGCGTGCGATTCGTAAAATTTAACATTTTGAATTTCTTTTAGAAATCCACAAAATATTTTGATGAGAATAAAACTGAACAAAACAGTAACAATCCTATCGTATAACCAGATTCCCCGAAGGAAAAAAAATACAAGAGATATAACCTTTACATACGCCATAACAGTTTATGGTCGAAATATGCTCAAGAGAGAAAAAGATACAAAACCGCCTCAACATTTGGAGAAATTGGAAGCGCATTTGAAAAATACACGATCCGTCATTTAGATTACATTTCAAACGCCGAAGAATTCCGATTCGAATCAAATAAATGCCCCGATTGTTCTGCCATTTCAACCATTAAATGATCGAAATCAGTGATAGTGATAATAAACAGGCTTCAGATCAGTTAGTATGCGTTTAGGAGTGTTTTAAGGGATATATGGTCTGATGCGCGTCATAAAGAGCATCTTAAACGTTCCGGATTGATGGCGTCCAGGACAGAAAGGTGCTAGCCTTACCTGTTGCCTATGTTTAGAAATGAAAATACTAACGTCTTCGATTTCCTAAGTCACCTCTAACAATAAGGAAGTAATGTTTAGCTGTAAATAATATCTGGTGTTATGTCCCAATGTTTAGAAATGAAAATGTGAAAGTCTCCGATTCCTTAGGTCCTCTAATGATTTAAGTAATGTTTAGTTATAGACAATATCTGGTGTTATGTCCCAATGTTTAGAAATGAAAATGTGAATGTCTACGATTCCGAACGACAGAAAAGTAATGTTAAGTTGTAAAATATCATCTTGTATTATGTCCGAATGTTTAGAAATTAGAATGTGAACGTTCTGGATTCCTTTAGCGGTAAGGAAGTGATACGTTATATCCCTACAATCCAAACAGAATCTTTAAATATGGTTAGAATCTTATGGTTATGAATATGATTGGAATCTTATGGTTATGAATATCGTTAGAATCCTATGGTTAAGAATATATTTAGAATCCTATGGTTAAGAATATATTTAGAATCCTATGGTTATGAATATGGTTAGAATCTTATGGTTAGAACCAGCTTTAAAGGATATATAGCTTGTTGCTCGTAATAAAGAACATTTTAAACGTTTCGCACTGACGGCGTCCAGGACAAAAATATTCTAGACTTATCTGTCGCTTGTGTTTAGAAATGAAAATGCTAAAGTCTTCGATTTCATAGGTAACCTCTAATCCTAAGGAAGTCATTTTCAGTTTTAAATTATATCGGCTGTTATATTCCTATGTTTATAAATTATAAAGTGAAAGTCTTCGATCTCTCTAATGATAAGGAAGTAATGTTACGTTGTTAAGCGTTTGGACTTAACACAAATATCTTGTGTTAAGTCCAAACGCTCAGAAACGAAATTGTGAAAGTCTTCGATTCGTTAGGTCAACTATAATGAGGAAGTAATGTTTAGATGTAAATAATACCATGCGTTATTTCCCTAAAATTCAAACAGAAATTATATTATAAACTTCACTTTTTATTCTTCGACTACGTTTCGAAATAAAAATTCTTAAATCTTCGATTCCGTATGTCACTTCCAATAGGAAGTAACGTTTAGATCTAAACAACATATTTGTATTATATCGCTAAAATTCAAACGGAATCCTTAAAAGCGTTACACTATAAACTTTTAGATTTTTAGCTTATGTTCAAAAATAAAAATGATTAAGTCTGCGATTCCATTAGACACCTCTAATGATAAGGAAATAATGCATATCTGTAAATCAATTATCGTCCAGTTTACTTCAAAATCCCAACGAGGCAAATGCATAGTCGCTTCCAAAAACAAACATTAGTGACATAAACAATAGATTCCCCATCTCTATAAAAGAGCACTAGTGTCACTAGCTGTAAAGAAACTACTATTTCAAAGTAAATCTCTAATGATAAGGAAATAATGTATATCTGTAAATCAATTATTGTCCAGTTTACTTCAAAATCCCAACGAGGCAAATGCATAGTCGCTTCCAAAAACAGGCATCTGCTAGTTAGTGACATAAACAATAGATTCACCATCTCTATAAAAGAGCACTAGTGTCACCAGCTGTAAAGAAACTACTATCTCAAAGTAAATCTTTCAAAAGGAATCATAACTAAGTTTTATTCCGAAAAATGCGGAAAAAATTTTCAACGCAAAAATGAAAATGCTAGAGTATATCGAAAGCATGAAGAGACTGATCTAAACTAATCAATTTGTGAATTGTTCTTACGTTGTATCAAAACTACCATCATAACTTTCAAATTTTATGCACTCTAGGTAAATTTTAAAAAAAAGAAGAAAACTTAAATGCAGACTTGAATACTACTACATTAAATATTATTCACATCAATATCCGAAGTTTAAAATCTAATTTTGAAAATATTGTCCTGTTATATGATACTTTAGACAAAATTGATATTTTAATTTTAAATGAAACTTTGCGATTAGAAAGTGATTTCATTGTTGTTAATCATATAATACATCTGGTGGTGTTAGTGATTACGTCAAATCGCGATGAGATTTTTAAAAAAAAATAGGTTATCTTGAATTTTCAGAAAATTTTATTTTTCATATAGTAATCTTGTTATATAACAATAATAAGTATATATAAGGTTCTTTCCTTTACAAATGATTATTTTAACAATGAACTAAAATATTTGTTTTAAATAAAATGTAAAAATAGAATTTTAATTTGTGACATAATTACATGTGGTTTTAACCGTTAAAAATCAGTCTGGCCGAAATACCTCAAATGGTTTAAAACCACTTAGTGGCTTTTTATTATTTTTTTAACAAAAAATATATAAATTTTAAAAAATTTCAAAAGAGGGAAGGGAACTAATTTAACACTTGCCGAAATACAAACAATAATTTACTTCCCATTTTGAAGTGATGCAGTTTTTTCTATTAAACATTCGATAACAATTAACTAATTGGCTCGATCATTCATTTAGTAATCGATTTTAACTTGATTTGAATAAAACTGAAAATAGTCTCTCTCTCTCTACACCAGCAGATGGTGCAATGCACGATTGCAAGCGAATTCACAGAATTTAGGATTTATATATTTCTTTAGTGATAATAACCAGTAATCTTTAGTGATCTCTTTTTAATGAAGATATTTTATCATAATAATACACCCTTTATCTTCTTTTTTTATGCAGGAGAAGGTGGAGTAATTCCAAGTAGCTAAGGTTCAAAGGCCGGTATGAGCTAACTGGTTGACCTGGTTGTATGATTGATTGAATGTAGAAGTTTTATGGCACAAGATCCAAAGGAGGATATGCTGAGCCAAACAATTTGTTGAGTTAGATCTAATGGTAAATTGCGCACAATAGTTTGTCATAAAATAAATGAAACTAATAAAATTGTTTATCTCAAGACACACATTTTTAAAACTTCATAAAAATCAATAAAAAGCGTAATTCTATAAAATACGCAGAAAAGGTAAAACGGTTCGTGGATAGGAAACAAGAGTGAATAAAATCAGATAAAACAGTTATATACAATATAAAATACCAATAGCTAGCAGAAATGCAAAAATTTTAGGATGATGAATATCATCTAACAAATCCTTCATACATAAAATCGTGCTATTAAAAAAGGTAAGACGATGTTGGTTGAAACAAGGACGAAAGTCGCATTTGGGAGGAGATTCTCCAAACAACAGATGAAGATGCGTGAGTCGAGTCAATACCTCCTAGAAGTAGAAAGGCCTCAGCACGGATCAAATTAGTAGTCCGATGTGACGAAGTTAACTGCGCAGTAGACGAAAAATAAGAACGATGTCATTACGTTAGGGGTACTAAGCTGCGCAGTGGTTGACAATACCAAATATGTCATTACGTTTGGACTACTAAGGGATATTTATGGTAACCCGTGCTAAGGCCTGTTCTTTCTAGGAGGTGTTGGTCGAGTGTGGCCGATTCTGAGACGATTAAGCTTTACATCTGCATTACGTAAACGTAATACAGGTAAGGGGTCTATATATGGTTTGATGTTATAAAGTTTATTTTGGATTTGAAGGTCCCAATGCTGTTGCCAAAGAGACGAGATGAACTGTCGAACATATAGTTTAATGTCTGAGAATGGTACAGATATTGTTAATTCAGTAGTTGCAGATCGTGCTGCAGAATCAGCCAACTCATTCCCTGGGATACCGACGTGACTCGGTGTCCAGCAAAATAAAATATCAAATCCCTTCTTGTGAAGAGCGATTAATAAATGATTAATAAAGCATAAGATTGGGTGAGTATCGCTGCGAAAATTTTCTAGCTGGTTCAAAACACTATCGGAGCTGGTTGACCTGGAAATTGTGATTTAACCTGATTGAATCAATCCCATTTTTCTAACTGTCTGTTGATGTATAAAATATATTCTTCTTGAAAAGTCAGACATACTACTTTTTTGTATAAATGTTTCAAAAAAGTCAAACCACCATGTTTTACCTCACTAGAGGGGCATAATTGGGTACAAGTATTAACACCATGACGAATTTAGAAATACAAGAATTTCTTTGAAAAAGTAGAAGACATTTCTATTTTATATGACAATTTAAGAAAATTACGCATATAGTTAACATGCAGGTCTAAGAACTTTCTCAGCTTTTGGGGAAAATTTCTTCCAGTGGTAGCTAAGTTTACGGTTTTTTGGTACATTTTGCGAATTTGATTTAAAGTAATTTTCCGCCACCGCTACATAAATTATTCAAAAATTCATATGAAACGCCACTTTGTTTCAGCTCTGTGGTAAAGTTTTTAAACTGTTGGTGAAATTACCGCAAATTAAAAAATTTTTAATTTATAATTGCCTACTACTTTAGAAAATATTTTATAAAAAGCGTAATAGTTGGCCACCATGAGACATGTGAGGTAATCAAGGCCGTACTCAACCCCCAAATGATTATTTTAACAATGAACTAAAATATTTGTTTTAAATAAAATGTAAAAATAGAATTTTAATTTTGTGACATAATTACATGTGGTTTTAACCGTTAAAAACCAGTCTGTGACCAAAATAACTCAAATGGTTAAAAACCACTTTGTAGCTTTTTGTTATTTTTCTAACCAAAAATAAATTTTAAAAAATTTCAGAAGAGGGAAGGGAACTAATTTAACACTTGCTGAAATGCAAACAATAATTTACTTCCCATTTTGAAGTGATGCAGTTTTTTCTATTAAACATTCGAATTGGACCTAGAGCAGACAGGGCTGAGCTCCCCAATAAAAAAATTTCACAAAAAATATAATGTTTGATAATGTTTCTTCAAAAGAAAGTGGAAGAAAGTTCTTGATATCCAGGGGTATGTTTAGAAGACATTTGGATCCGTTAACGGACCCTTCACAAAATATCTTTTTATAAAAACGGACCCTTCACAAAATATTTTAACTTAAAAACGGACCCTTCACAAAATATTTTAACTTAAAAGCGGACCCTTCACAAAATGATTTTTCTTTTAATCGGACCCTTCACAAATTTGTTTATCTTCATTATTATTTTGTTAATCGAATAAACCCTTTCCAGAGCAGAAAACAAGAAAGATGGATGTAAACGAATTAAGTTTTGTCTTCAGCAGACGATTCTTCCATTATTCGTCCGAAATTAATATTCTGCTTTCAGTAGTATAGGATAAATACCAAATATTTGTATGTTGCATCTCTAATTTAGGAGGAGCAATTGTTGTTTATTTTTTAAAATTTAATTTTTTTAATTATAATTCTACAGTGTTGAGCATAATCTTGTATCTATTTACAATTTAAAAAGTCCTTGAAAGAGTCTTTTTTTGCAATAACGGACCCTATTTGCACAAATTCATAAAAGCGGACCCTGGTTGAAAGAATGTGAGTAATTTTTTCACAATTTCACGAAAAACGGACCTTTTACAAAATGTTTGGACAGACCCCTGATATCTATATAACAATAATTTTGTATGAAGGCTCTTCAAAATGTGAATATAAGGCTTTTTGTTCAGTGAGGATGGAACCTACTGCAAAACCTTTGTTTAGCCTTTGATGTAATTATCTTCTTCTTCCACTGTACTGCAGATTTTGTAGTACTTCGACCAATAGATTTTGAATTTAAAGCCAAGCATAAACACATACCATGGGGAGGCATACTGAGTAGTACCCGGTTTCACCCCGCTAGCAGGGATAATCATAACGAAATAGAACAGGGATGGCGAACCTTTATACACCAACTTGCCATTTTTTCTACAAAAAACTGTTTAATAATGTCATAGACGTGCCGTCAAGTAATTTTGACTTCGTGATTATTGGGAAAATACTAATACTAAATATACAACTCAAAACTATTTACATTGAAAAAAAATATACATTTTGCAATGTCTCAGTTATAGGCGTAATTCAACTTAAAGTAACACCAGTGTGACTTTTGTTGCGGCAGATTAGATGACAAATAACTTATATTAGGTTGTAAGATGTTAGTTTAAGCAAGACTGCTAATTTTTTTTTTGCTAGTTATTGTTAACTTGTTTTTTATGGTCATTAATTGTTTTTTTAGCATTAATTATTATTTTGTTTGTTTTTGTGATTTTTAATTTAATTGTTACATATGCTTCATAATGTAATAACATTTGTGTAATAACAATTTATAGTGCAATAACAATTGCGATCGGTGGGGTGCCCAAAATATTGTGTCACGTGCCATAAATGGCACGCGTGCCAATGGTTCGCCATCCCTGAAATAGAACAATACTACTTATCAGACTAAATCATCATTGTTCGTAAGAGTGGGAATTCTTAGTAAACGTATAATAATGTGGACTAAAAATAATATTTATAACTGTGGTGACCAATAAATAAGGATAGCTCAAAAATAAAAAAAACATTAGAGAGTTGACAATGTAAAACAAAAAACATTAGAGATGTGACATTGTAAGACAAGAACGATTAGAGAGGTGACATTGTAAAACAATCTTATCTAAACAGACGCTGAGAATTAATTTAGCAACAAACACGAAATATTTTAGGTATTTCTTGACATTTAAAGCCTAATTCAGTTTGTTCGCTAGAAAACAGAACTTATTTCGTTGAAATCGGGGTACCCGGTAAGCGGGGTAACAATATCCCTAGAAACAGCTATACATTGGCCCCAGTTGGGTACAAAATTGGCTCAATATAGGTATATGAACATGCGCCGAAAGACCAATATTGGGATGTCTACATTTTTTAATATTAGTCCTATGCAGTATCAATATCGGTCTAATATATAGGGACAATATAGGACTTATATTGGCTGAATAATGATCATAAAATATCGGACGAATCGACAATCCTATATAGGGCCCATATCGGCCCGTTGAACCCTTATTGAAACAAGGTTCGAGAATATTGGTCCAAAAAGGGTCCAAGTTATTTTGCTGCGAAGGAGATTTTGAATTTAAAGTCATGCATAAAAACACACCAAGGAGAGGCATACCCGGTAGTACCCGGTTTTACCCCGCGAGTAGGGATAATTGTAACGAATCTTCAGTAAACGTATAATAAACTGGGCTAAAAATTATTTTTATAACGTTAATGACCAATAAATAAGGTTAGCTTAAAAACAAAAAACAAAAATGAGTTGACATTATAAAACAAACTTATCGAAACAGACGCCATGAGTTAATTTAACAACAAACACCCCAATATTACAAGTACTTCTTGAATAGTAAAGCGTATTTCAGTTTGTCCGCTAGAAAACAGCGTCAAAATCGAGGTACCCGGTTTTACCACACTGCTCGATTTCACCACACACTTCCCTATTATCTTTTAATAAAATATAATTTCGAGAATTTATGACTGATTTAGCTTGCTTTAAATCAAACGCAATTGCTTTCCAACCTTCAAACTTTGAATTTTATATTTGTATTTTCTTAACTCTTTTATGTTATATCTATGTTTTATTTTACTATTATATATATAATCTCAATTTTCTAGTCACAGACATTTACCTAATAATCCAAAAGCAACTCATTCCTTTATTTTCTGTGTTTGTTTTTGTTTTTTATAATATTTTATTAAATTAATAAAAGTGTTTAATTCATACAAAATAATAATAATGAGTTTTTTGCCTGAAATCCAAAAGGTATCCTTAAAAAAATTAACTTCAAATTAATAATTATTAACTTCACTCTTATACATTACTGACCCTTAAAGATTAAATCAGATTGCAATTAAATAAATTATTACTAACAGTACTTCCGCGTTTATTTGCCACTAAATATAACGCTTGGCATCGCCATAAGTATAAGCCACGATTCGTAGGAATTAGTCGCCAATTATTTCACGAAACAAAAATAAATGAACAGAAAACAAAAATAAAATGTAACAATAAATGCATATATATTGATGTTTATAATTAATAAATAAGCATTATTAAAAAATTGACTATTTTTTTTCGGGAGATAAGTTATGGACATTAGTTCTGTTTTATTAACTGACGAAAATACATTATTTTAAATAAATAAATGAGACTAAAAAGTAATAAAAAAAAGAGGCGTATGCTCGCGGCAAACACAAACCTGAAGCGTTGTTTATACTACGATATATTATCTTGCCACTAAACAATAGTTTGAAAATTGTTTTAAAAATATTGTTTTTAGTCTCATTACAAAAAGCTAACAAAATTTTCTTAACGATTTTATTGATAAAAATAATTGATAAAGATTTTATTGATAATTTAATTGATAATTCTTCATAATAGCAATTATGAAAAATTTAATCAAAAAAGAACAAAAGTTCTTTCAATTTATATTATGGAAAAACTAAAAATGCGCACTAATGAGAAGAAAAACCAGCTTGGCTCACTTATTGGCGTACGTTACTTCCGGGAATATTTATTGTAATCCTTCATCATTCCTTATTTGACAGTTAAAATTTCTAAGAATTTAAAAGTTTTGGAAAACACAATTTGATATTTCATTCACAAATGTTGGATAATTATTTCGCGAATTTAAATATTTTCAATTTTTTTTTCTATTCAAATATCTTGAAGCAGACGATAAAAAAAGAATCTCGATTTTCATCATTTTTTATGCATTATGTACAATGCGCAAAAAACAAACGAAATTTCTACGAATTTAAAAGTTTTGGAAAACACAGTTTGTTATTTCATTCACAAATATTAATTAATTATTTATAGAATTTAAATATTTTAAACTTTTTTTCTACACAAATATCTTGAAGCAGACGATAAAAAGAATCTGGATTTTCATTATAGTTTAAGCATTATGTAAAAAACAAACGGACTACCTTAAATATTTTTTGATGTAATTATCGGATCTTCACGTTCTATAATTCAATCTTAATGGTTCCTCAAATATGCTAACTTATTAGTGCAGACGATATTTAAGTTTAGTCAAAAGAGCAAACCAAAGTTTGGATCCTTAAATATTAATTTCACTCGTTCGTATTTAACCATATTTCCAGAACTTTTTAAGCGAACTGAAAACTTTTTCGCATCAATAGTTCTATTCATTACCATTAATAACAAAGATATTACAGAAAGATAATTAGCACTAACCTACCATTTCTAACGAATATCCATTTTTCTTACCGCTATGAGAACTTGTTGTCTAAGAAAAAATCTTACTACGACCATGGTATTTAAGGTAAAACATAGTTTAAAATCTGCGGTAAATGAACTCTGTTTCGTTTATGATGAGTCATTCAAAATAATGAAGGTGCTATTTTTTTTCAAAGGGGGGGGGGTGACATCCTGTACATGTCAAAATGCTCGCTTCTGTTTTAATGACAAAGAAGTCTACTACTAAGTAGCAAGTATGAAATGCAAAAGAAATGTAACAGAAGTAAATATTTTATGTATGCGGAGATTCATCACGAGTTGGAGAACGTAAAACTACTCTACTGTTGTCTGCTTTTGCGAGAAATCGTTAAATATCTCTGAACTCTCACACAATGTTTCAGACAAAATGAAAGTTGTGAATAGAGGCCAGAGTAAAAAATTCTGTACAATACCTTTAAAAAATGCCTTCAATTTGCAGGTTTTTTAATCGCTCTTACCAATTTTTTGGGGGGAGAAAATGCAAAAAATCAACATTTTTATTTATTTTATTAAAAAATTACAAGGAGCAAATTATTAATTAAAAATTAAAAATTACAAGTTTTAAGTTCAAATTTGAATTTTTTTATTTATTTATTTATTTATTTTTTTTTTTTTTTTTTTTTTAATGTTTGAAACATTTAATTTACCAACAGTTCTCCGGCAAATGAAAAAAGTTTAATATTAGATGATAAAAGTTAAATATTAGATGTTTAGTATTAGATAAAAGTTTAATATTAGATGTTAAAAGCTTAATATATGTATGATAGTTTTTAAAACACAAAGTGATGCATTCCAAAAGCCAGTGAAGTTCTACGCCATTTTTTTTTTACACTTTTTTTTATGTAAATTAAGCAACCATCGTATATACCAGTGTTTCCCAAACTTATGACTTTTATGCACCTTTTCTAAATTTTTCGTGACGCTGTGTACCACTAATAAAAAAAAATGAATGCATTTTTTACAATAAAAAAATTGCACAAAAGTAAAAAATCACAACTGGCCGTTGACACCACTAATTATTAACTGTTAACTCTGCAAAAAATAGCCAATAGAAAAATACGTAATCGTAAATTTTCATGGATGGCTTTATGCTTAAATAAAATTTTCGTTTATAGCAAGATATTTCGCATAAGAACGTGTACCCCTATAAACTGTTATCGTACCCCTGGGGGTATGCGTACCACACTTTGGGATACAGTGGATATACAATCGCACAAAACACGTGTATACAGTCCGTCTATCCAACAGTATTACTCCCAAACAAAATTTGGCAAACTTCCAATAACAGCAGAGTTTTTTTTATTTATTTATTTTTTCTTTCGGCTGAGTAAAAGCGTAATAAAACAAAACACACTGACAATCTCTGTTATCTCCGAGTTTTCTTGGAAATATTTGAATTTATAAATTCCAGAGTTAACACGAGATAATCAGAACAAGATCTACAAGAATGCTTAAAAAAAATTTTTAAAGAAGTCATCCTACATATGATGCAATAAGGTTATTTAAAAATTTCCTGAAGGTTTAAAGCACGTTTTAATTCCGTAAGTTTATCAGCAGAAATTGTTTTATTCATGAAACCTTTATTTGAGTTGCAGTTATTTCACAGGTTTCATGCGAGATTTCATAAATTCTCAGAAACCTTCACTTTTTTTTTCCTGCAAATTTTATACGAACTTCTTTTAAACCTTTTTTTTTTTTTTTTTTACTTTTCCTAATACAACTAAATTAAATGTACCAGATTAAAAGGCTGCTTTTTTTTTCTTCTAAAATTGTCTAAACTTAAAGAGTTTTTCTACAGCATTTGAACAGAAATTCTAAATACATTTTACAACACTATGTTTAAAAATTCATACAAACACGTATTGATCAATATTTCCTAACTACTTTATTATTAAAATGTATCTAATTCTTAAAGCTGGAAATATGGTTCATGCAAAAAGTAATCTGCAAAAATCGTAATAAATTGCAATTATTATTGATAACGTTATGCATGTCACTGAAATCTCTTAAGGCAGCAGTTTCGAATTTTTTTCGATTATGGAACCCTAAATAATCAACCTGCTTTCGGCGGAACCCTAACTTTATCAGGGGTCCGTCCAGACATTTTGTGAAAGGTCCGTTTTTCGTGAAATTGTGAAAAAATTACTCACATTCTTTCAACCAGGGTCCGCTTTTATGAATTTGTGCAAATACGGTCCATTATCGCAAAAAAAATAAGACTTTTTCAAGGAGTTTTTAAATTGTAAAGACATACAAGATTATGCTCAACACTGTAAAATTATAATTAAAAAAATTAAATTTTAAAAAATAAACAACAATTGCTGCTTCTAAATTAGAGATGCAACATACAAATATTTGGTATTTAGCCTATACTGCTGAACGCAGAATATTAATTTCGGACGAATAATGGAAGAATCGTCTGCCGAAGACAAAACTTAATTCGTTTACATCCATCTTTCTTGTTTTCTGCCCTGGAAAGGGTTTATTCGATTAACAAAATAATAATGAAAATAAACAAATTTGTGACGGTTCCGATTAAAAGAAAAATCATTTTGTGAAGGATCCGTTTTTAAGTTAAAATATTTTGTGAAGGGTCCGTTAACGGACCCAAATTTCTTCTAAACAGAGCCCTCTGTTTATATATGAAGTTTATTAAAGTGACCTATAAAAGACTATTTTTTAAATATCCAATTCGGAGAAAGAAGATTTTTAAATAATTTAATCATTTATAATCTTATATTAGGTTTTACGAACGACGCTTAAATTTGCGGTCTTTGTGCTATATCTAGTCTAGTTATAAATTTCTTTTTGTGTGTTTATGCATTAGGTGAAAATTATTAAAATAAGACGAATTATGGTTAACTCCGAAATGAAAACTTAAAACAAATGATATAAACGTTGAAAATAGTTATTAGGGATACATATTACTTTATTAAAGAATTTAATTATTTTATTTTGATTTAAAAATCTTGATAAGAAATACTAAGGCAATAATGTTCCTTTCATAATTTATTCAATATATTATTAGAAATATTATTTGTTTTTAAATGCCATTTCTATTTCATTAGCGCTTTACTTAAAAATAATTTTATAACGTTAACGAAAGGTTAAATAAATGATAAATTATAGGTTGGAACTAAATATAATTGGAGGCTACAAAACTCATCACTGGTTATAAAAAGTACTAACTCGCGGAACCCTTTAACTCTACCACGGAACCCTATGATTCCACGGAACGCCATTAGAAAACCGCTACTCTAAGGTCCGAGTCTGATAATCTGAGATCATTCTCTTGTCTTGCTTCAAAATAATATACTGATAATTTTTAATATTTTTATGGCCACAGAAGCCAGCACTCTCTCATCTCATGATTTTATAATAAGCATTAGAGGATTCTCTTTAATGTCAAAAGGTTTTTAAAACCTAAATGTAGGGTTGTACAGATTTTAAAATATTTATATTTTTCTTTAGATAAGGTTCTTTTTCAGAACCGCTTCCGTATTTGTACTTTTTAGGGGTTTTTGAACTAATGGACTTGATCTAGTATTTATTGACCATATCAGAATTGGCAAAAACAATAACAGAACAATACAGCAATTTTATAAAATATTATTAGCATATTATCTACATTACCATTATGACAGAGATGCCAACTGCTCCGGGCTCGACAAAATATTTTTTTTTAAAAATGGAAAACTAGAAACTAAAATTTACTGATTATTCGATTAATTTTGCCAACTTTTTAAAAAGCACTACACGCTTAACTGCAGCAAAGTGGTGTATCACATAAGCCGAATATGAAAAAGAGAGTGCCATATAGTGACAACCTCACACTGGAAATGGAAAGTTAGAGAAATTATCATTTGCTGCTTTTTTACAAGGTACAGCGTTATCTAAACGCAAAAATAATATAGTTTTGATTAAAAGAAATTTAAAAAATCATTGCTTGCAAGTTTTCGTCATTGTTTGCAATTTTTCCGCGATTTTAAAAGAAATAGAACATCAAAATACCGTGTTTTGAATTTCAGTTTTAAAAAGCAGCGATAAGAAAAGAAAATCAAAGATAAGAGAAATTTATCTGTGATATTTATTAATCAGCAGCTGTTATTTACAGCGTTTATCCTCTGATAAATCAAATGATTCCTGGCTCTTTGTGAAAAAAAATCTTACATTGAAAAATATTGCATCGTAAAAAAATTAATGAATATTTTTTAAAAACTTTTTCCGATTTTCCCCCAATTATTTTGGGTTTAGTTCAGCCGTGGTCACCGTCGTACTAAAACTACACCTAATGTACTAACTAAGAATATTGGAACAATTCCTCCAAATTGATTCTAAATCGTTTCTTGCTGTAGCCAATGCATATTTAATGAGAATTAAAATAAAATAATTTTTTTTTTTTGAAAAATGTGTTCAAATCAGTGCTTTAGGAAAACAAGATTAGAATAATTGTGGCACAATTTATTTGTAATTATAACTAACATAAAAGTACTATAAATTCATTCTATTTTAACAACAAATAAAAACTATAACAACGAAAAACTTTAAAAGAACAACCACATACTTTGGGACATGGTTTTCTCATGTTGGTCGAAAATCACGTCGTTCGGCACCATTTTTCCCCCCGCTCTTTTCTTGCTGAAAATGGTAGATGTGATTATACGAGTGCTGTTATTGCCAACGTTCTGAGATTCATCCTTAATAATAATCAATGGACAATACTAGTGCATGCAAGCACTACTTTACCTAATTAAAAACCGGGGGGGGGGGAAATCGATGC